>NC_138229.1:43242728-43485228 GCF_964197995.2 Scardinius erythrophthalmus | reverse complement strand
AGCACACAACTGCACGTATGGCATTTTGAGAGCAGCACACAGTGTCTCTGTGTAAAACTGCACTCAGACCTCAGGAGCGAGTGCTGAGGCTGGATGTCTGAGAGACCCAGGTGAGCCCGTGTGCGTCAGAGCCAGGGGCAGGACCTCAGCCCGGCGCTGTCCTCTTCCAGCTCACTGGCTCGACTCAGCAGAGGGCAAACCATGGTCTTTAACACGCTGGAGTCGACTGCACTGTGAGCGGAGAGGTAGAGGTGCTTTATCCAGAAGTCTCTGAAAATATCTGCTAGTTTACCTTTTTAATGACACAGCCAGGTTTGTTCATGCTGTATTATGGAATGGGGCACAAGCCTTCAATAAAAATGTATGGGGGAATAAAAGGATGTTGAAGCAGTTTTATTTTATTGCATTTAATATTTGAGAAAAAGAGAGATTGTGTACTAACAAATGTATTTAAAATGTACAGTGTGACTGCATAGAGACATGCTAAACCCCACACAGAACATCCTTTCACGCAGAAAACAAAGCTCTGGAAACCACACACACACTCTTGCTGCAACAGTATTGTCACTGGCACATACCATTCACTGGTTAAAAAAAAAATTGTAAAAAGGCTAGTTTGCTTTGAAGGGAACTCGATGTTGCATCAGTTGCAGACTCGCCTTCGGTGTGCGCCAGTGTCTGAAGCACATGTAAATACACACCAGTTCATTGGTCGAGGCAGTCATGTGATGTCACTATAAAGAAGCGCATACATAAGATGTCATCAGCTTCTTTGTCTTCAGGAAGCACTCAGTGTGTTGTGAGTGTTATTTATTGTTGTCTGTCCGAGCGATTATTTAAAGGGGACATATCATGAAAATCAGACTTTTTCCATGTTTAAGTGCTATAACCGGGTCCCTTCTACCAACCCAGAAAACGTGAAAAGTGACAACTTTCTCTGCAAGCATGTCAGAAAATAAGCCGATCAGATTTCGCTCTCCTTCTGACGTATGAAGGGGATCTTATTATAATGTTACCGGCCCTTAATCTGCACGTTTACACACACCAGCCGCCATTTGCTTTTCTCAAGAGACAACACAGACCATTTCTAACGCAATGGCTAAAGATCCAGCAAAGCAGGAAACTGTTCTGTGGTTGAGCACAGACGAGCACTGAACACTGTTGACCAGAACATGTCACATTGGGCTTATAAAGACCTCAGGAACTGTGGACACTTGTGGAAAAGTTCAACATGACGGTACATTCAAGACGATGAGATGAATCAACGTAACTCCACAACAACTACATACATGTATCCACTAACCATTCAGAAACGTTCAGGTGCATCTAAAGTTGAACCTCTTCCTGAGTCTCTCGGCTGCACTCGCTACTGGTTATTTCTGAGATTTTGGATGAGTGAGATTCGCTTGTTTTGTTATTGCCGTAGTTTCCGAAGCTTGTGTAAAGGATCGGCCGTCTTCTGAACGGGGAAGATCTGGGGGGTGTTTTGAGCTGAAATTTCACTGACACATTCTGGGGACACCACAGATTTATATTACATCTTGTGAAAAGGGGCATAATATGTGACCTTTAAGATGGAAGCAAGCAAGCATACATTTAGAAAGAACACACATCTATGTGTGTTTTGTTTATAGGAGCAGAGTCTCCCATTTCCATATCCATTTCTAAATTTCCATGAAGAGTTGTCGGGATTGTGGGAGAAACTGTATTTGTCTCGCACTGTTCTCACTGGTTCACCATCGAATTATTTGCTACGAATAAGATGAATGAGAAGATGCCCTTGCGCTTGTGAGCTACCTCTCCCCGAGTACTTCACTGAAGGCTCCGGTCTTGTTATCCAAGCCAGACCACTTTGGGTCAAACCACCATGGCAGTGTTGCAGTCGTACCAGGCCGACGTTCTCAAGGACCGGGGTCAAAGTGAGGGATTGACACCTGAGACAGTCATGGAAAGATCTTGTTCTCCATGCCACAAAGCATGCGGTCCATGCCATCGGCCAATCTATGGCTGCTAATGTTGACACGGAGCAGCATCTGTTCAGTGGTCGAGAGGTCTAGAGAGGTGAAAATTCAGTCTGTGGCATTCCCGAGTTTCATCCCTCACCGCATCCAGGATCCGTCATCACCTGTAGATCCCTCTGACCCACAGTCAGGGACCAGTTCCTGGTGAGAGGGTCAGAAGGTGAGCGTGGCAGCCCGAGGCAGCACACCCCGAGGAGGCCTAGGCCTTTGGCTAGCAGGTCTGAGGATCTGAAGCCGTGAGGGTGTTGGGGCACAAGAGGTTGTTGGAGTGGGTTTTCCTCAAGCCTCCGGTAGGGAATTGAGTGAGCTCTCCCGAGGAAAGAAAGAGCTGAAAAAAGAGAGAATGTGCAAACAAGGGTTTGAAACCATGGAAAATCATAGTTTGTCTAATGGTAGAGGCACATGGTGCTTCCCATAGGGGTGGTGCGTGTTGGACCAGGACTCCTGGCGACCCATGAGGAGGTATAAGTGGCTATGTTGAGCAGACACTAGGTATTGTTCCCATCCTAGACGCAACCCACCTTTAAGTACATCAATCTGCTTCCCTAAAAAGGTCTGCTTGGAAGGAGACAGACTTCATAAGTGGACCATACTGCAATTGCATTCCACTTTTCATCGGTTTTTAGAGATCGAGCAAGCTCTCCCAAAGATATAAAGAGCTCTGAGGCCAGCAGCAAGTAGCAACCATCAGCCTAAGGGTTAAAGAGCTTTACAGAATGGACTAGGACATCACATGAGACCCACTCTCTCTCTGTGGCTTCTCTCAGGCAAAGTATTTCAGAGAAGGGCAGTTTTTCTTTCTAAAAAGAAAAAGACTAGAGTAAGAGTGGTCACCTCGGTACCTGATGGACTGCGAGGATTAGCAGGGTTGTAGTGGTCGAGTCGCTTTAGGCCTCCCATTCCTTGTATGTCATTCCTCCCGTGGAAGGATCCCTCTTTGTAGTGCTTTACTTTCCTCTTTCAAGGGGGATCGGGGTTGAGCAGGCTTCTGACACTGTAGAAGAGATGGACTGTATCTCCATGGTGTCCATCCTCCTAATCTGTCGTCCTTCCTCTGGTTTGAGAAAGTATGTATGGTTGCATGCCTCCAGCTTGGGTTGCTTTCCAAGAGCTTTATGATGTTGAGGTATGTGAATGACAACCCACTTGAATGGTCTTTTTACTCTCTTTCTGTAGAAGATGTAAGTTAGACATGGTCGAGGCTATGTCTACAGTTCCCTTGCTAGCTCTGCTCCCAAGGGCTCTAGAAAATTATTCTTTATCATGAGCAGGGGGATTGAGCAGGAGTGTGTGTTCACACCTCTATACACTGAAGCTCTTACACATAGTCAGTAAGTGCTTTGGGAAATGGAAAACTAAAAAAATAAGATGAAAAGCAACCCTGGACTTAGACCCTTCGGTTGTTGTATGCTTGCTCACTTGTGGTTTCTATCACAGCTTGAGTGCAGGCATTTTTTCAGGATGGCGTAGTGGATATTAAAGTGTCCCTATTATGGTTTTTCGAAAATTCATGCAGTGTGTAAAATAGCTGTTTGTGAATGTAAACGTTCTGCAAAGATGTAAAGTCGAAAGTGCATGATAAATAAAGTTATTGTCTCCCAAAAGAAAGAATCGACACTGAACCGCTTTCATCGTTTTTGTTTTCGAATCCAAGTGCTTAACGGTTTTACAACACTAGAAGATACATTTGTATAATGCCCATACACCAAACACTGTGGGCCACTATTACCTAAAACTGTGTCTTATTAATGCAGATTGTCTGTCTTTCTTACTACTTTGAGTAAAGATAAAGGATGGAGCAAGATTTGTTTTACAAACTTTAATGTTACATCAGTCATTCACATTAGTGCTGGGCTAATGTATGCACAGTTATTGATACAGTTCCCACATGTGACTGTGATCACAACAGACTGGGCCATCTGACCAATCAGAGCAGAGTAGACCAATCACAACAGACTAGGTCATCTGACCAATCAGAGCAGAGTAGACCTATCACAACAGACTGGGCCATCTGACTAATCAGAGCAGAGTAGTCCTATCACAACAGACTGGGTCATCTGACCAATCAGAGCAGAGTAGACCTATCACAACAGACTGGGTCATCTGACCAATCAGAGCAGAGTAGACCTATCACAACAGACTGGGCCATCTGACCAATCAGAGCAGAGTAGACTAATCACAACAGACTGGGCATTCTGACCAATCAGAGCAGAGTAGACTAATCACAACAGACTGGGCCATCTGACCAATCAGAGAAGAGTAGACCAATCACGACTGGGCATTCTGACCAATCAGAGCAGAGTAGACCAATCACAACAGACTGGGCCATCTGACCAATCAGAGCAGAGTAGACCAATCACAACAGACTGGGCCATCTGACCAATCAGAGCAGAGTAGGCCAATCACAACAGACTGGGCCATCTGACCAATCAGAGCAGAGTAGACCTATCACAACAGACTGGGCCATCGGACCAATCAGAGCAGAGTAGACCTATCACAACAGACTGGACCATCTGACCAATCAGAGCAGAGTAGACCTATCACAACAGACTGGGCCATCTGACCAATCAGGGCAGAGTAGACCAATCACAACAGACTGGGCCATCTGACCAATCAGAGCAGAGTAGACCAATCACAACAGACTGGGCCATCTGACCAATCAGAGCAGAGTAGACCTATCACAACAGACTGGGCCATCTGACCAATCAGAGCTGAGTAGACCAATCACAACAGACTGGGCCATCTGACCAATCAGAGCAGGGTAGACCTATCACAACAGACTGGACCATCTGACCAATCAGAGCAGAGTAGACCTATCACAACAGATTGAGCCATCTGACCAATCAGAGCAGAGTAGACCAATCACAACAGACTGGGCCATCTGACCAATCAGAGCAGAGTAGACCAATCACAACAGACTGTGCCATCTGACCAATCAGAGCAGAGTAGACTAATCACAACAGACTGAGCCATCTGACCAATCAGAGCAGAGTAGACCAATCACAACAGACTGGGTCATCTGACCAATCAGAGCAGAGTAGACCAATCACAACAGACTGGGCCATCTGATCAATCAGAGCAGAGTTGACCAATCACAACAGACTGGGCCATCTGACCAATCAGAGCTGAGTAGACCAATCACAACAGACTGGGCCATCTGACCAATCAGAGCAGAGTAGACCAATCACAACAGACTGTGTCATCTGACCAATCAGAGCAGGGTAGACCTATCACAACAGACTGTGTCATCTGACCAATCAGAGCAGAGTAGACCTATCACAACAGATTGAGCCATCTGACCAATCAGAGCAGAGTAGACCAATCACAACAGACTGGGTCATCTGACCAATCAGAGCAGAGTAGACCAATCACAACAGACTGGGCCATCTGACCAATCAGAGCAGAGTAGACCAATCACAACAGACTGGGCCATCTGATCAATCAGAGCAGAGTTGACCAATCACAACAGACTGGGCCATCTGACCAATCAGAGCAGAGTAGACCAATCACAACAGACTGGATCATCTGACCAATCAGAGCAGAGTAGACCAATCACAACAGATTGAGCCATCTGACCAATCAGAGCAGAGTAGACCAATCACAACAGACTGGGCCATCTGACCAATCAGAGCAGAGTAGACCAATCACAACAGACTGGGCCATCTGATCAATCAGAGCAGAGTTGACCAATCACAACAGACTGGGCCATCTGACCAATCAGAGCAGAGTAGACCAATCACAACAGACTGGATCATCTGACCAATCAGAGCAGAGTAGACCAATCACAACAGATTGAGCCATCTGACCAATCAGAGCAGAGTAGACCAATCACAACAGACTGGGCCATCTGATCAATCAGAGCAGAGTAGACCAATCACAACAGACTGGATCATCTGACCAATCAGAGCAGAGTAGGCCAATCACAACAGACTGGATCATCTGACCAATCAGAGCAGAGTAGACCCATCACAACAGACTGGGTCATCTGACCAATCAGAGCAGTCTAGTGCAGTGATGTGCAATATTATGAGAAAATGAAACTGTTTTATGACTTTTATTGCATGTAAACCTGTTGTAGGAGACTCCAAACCCAACATTAGCCTTTAAAACAGCCATTAAAATAGCATAGGGCCACTTTAACATTCCCATAGCGTCAGCAACAGATGCAGCATCGAGTTCCTCGAAAGGGAACGTTTAAGGGTTAAGTATGTAACCTGGTTCCCTGCGAAGGCAATGAGACACTGCATTACGTAACCATACTTCAGGGCTTGCACATCTTCCTTCAGACAATTCAAAGGCAGTGACGTCTATCATATGCATATTTCATCTTTATATCTTCATATTTACACATGCTTCAGACACACATTGCATCAGCAACTGACGCAGCTTCTCGTTCCCTTCTCAGGGAACTGGGTTACATACATAACCCTATAAGATGTTTTTCATTCAGCTGAGGACACCCAGAAAATTGTGAATCAAACTGAAGCTGTTGTTATAATTCACGACTGTAAACTTCAGGGTGGCATAACCTTGGCAAAACCTCAACAATCACAATCTCACCAAACTCACAGCAACAATCAATGAGACCTTATTACAGGGACTGCCTAAGGCTAAGCAATGCACTTAAATATATATGTATGCAAGGGCCCATTGGAAAGCTACTTGCACCAAGCCCTGACTGTCTAATTTCAGAAATGAACAGCTCTCTCAACCTTAAAGAGGCTTAACACTGTCATCATATAATGCTCTTCTCATCTGCCGCTTGTTGTGCGCTCAGCAGGGCTTGTGCTGTAGTGGATTTTAATGTTGCCAGATGGCAGAGATCAGAGGCTATCTGTTTCAATGACAATATAGCGACTAATGGAGATACAGCAATATCCTCTACAATGATACAGGCTTAGAGTGTGTGTGGTGTGTGTATGATAGGAAAATGAAATTGCCGCATTCCTTTGGATCTTCACTGCAGGGGTTTAGTATCGCTGAGGATTACCAGGAAGAGTTAAATAACGTGCCCTCTCTTCTGGCACTGGACCTGCCAGGATACTTGTTACCATTTTTTTTAACAAATGATAATGGCTCATTTGATGTGAAAACTTCCCAGTTTACAACCTTATAAGGATAGGGTTATTTTTAATCATTTTAAACTTGCTGTTCTGCCTGTGAGTCATTCCCTCGTACGCTTCAAACATGACACTGAACCTCCGCAGAGGCAGATTACGGCAAAACACGCTCTCAAACGCTCTCAATCACTTCTGTGGCAAACTTAACTCCAGGATTTCAGTGCTTGCTGCTATCATTTTGAAGGTGTTAAAATCAGACGGAAGCCCTTGTTTTGGACAGACTAAAACACATGCCCTTCTACAGTATAGGTTACATTTCACTTTACAGATGACAATAGAGAAACTACGAGGAGGAGTTTATTGTGTGGTTTCACAGCAGAGTTTAGCAAACGTCTAATTCATCTTCCACTGATAACAGGTCTAAAACAGGTTATAGAACAAATAAAATAAAATAAAAAGCTATATGTGGAACTTGGAATATATATATTTTAAACAGAAGTATTCACCTGTATTTTGGATGCAGATAAAAGTGTATTTTAGGATATGTATGTTTCTTTTAAAGATAAATATTTTGCAGTATATTTTTGTGCTTCTTAATTTTAATATGCGTGATAATGCATTTGTCATAATTTTGGTACAGTAAATAGAAAATCAAACGAAATGGTAGAGTTATGTTAGGAAGACTGAAATTGTTAAGCAGAAATATATTGTTTAATGTTTGAACTATGTCATACGCATCGAACTTAAATATATTTGACACTAAAATTGAGTTTAGCCTCAGATTCAATATAAGCGAAAAATGACTTATAGCTCTTATCTTTTAATGTAAAATGGAAATAATATTACATTGCTATTCCACATGTGCTCTGACAGACTGCAATAGTGAATCCAAAGAGTGGCTTTTATTCCCTGCAAACTCCACCTTCCTTTGAGAAAACTAGTACAGGGAAAAACTTCATTTAAATCCCCTAGTTAAGAGCTTTTAAAGTCCACCTGTAGTCAGTAATTGTATCCCTTAAAACTCATCTTTGATCACCAAAATGACCCTTGAAAAACAAATCTTCATGCCTTAAAATATCTTGAATGTAACTCGACACCCTTGCCTCATTTAGTATGCGCGGTTCTATGAATATGCAAATGAGCCCCGCCTCCACTCACTCACTCAGCTCAGAGATCCACTGGTTGACGATCACACGTTGATCTGATTGGTTACAAGGTAGTTTGTGACGTCAGAAACACCAGCGATTTCAAAGCGTGTTTTTGAGACTGTCTTTGGTTCACTGCAGTTTTAAGGAGGAAATACTCAGCAATGCTGTCGACTTATGAATTTACACATGCTTTGTCTTCAAGCGTATTAAAAACACCACATAGACACATAAACAACATTAAAAGCTGGATTTTCACCACAGGGGGACTTTCAGCTTCTGGCAGTCAGTTTATATTGCCCCTAAAGGGCGAGATGGTCTTTTAATCAGTGAAAATATTCATATTTTTATTGAGCCTAAAAATCTTTTACTTGAATCACTAGGACATCAGGGATATAAAATATAATCGAGTGTAAAACCACCTGGAATGCCAAAACATTGCCTGCTCAGTCAGTGTACTGGGATTTCTAGCAGAACCGCTCACGTTAATTCACTCGAGGAATAGTTCATGGCCAGAGGGAAAAACGCTGATTTTATGCTACCATTTATGAGACGTTTCTTTGCTTTAAAATTCTGTAGAAATCATTTTACAAATAATTTTTATTATATTATAACGGAATAGTTCACACAGTAAATAAGTTTATCCCAGTGAATACATAAACACATTTGAGTATGCTCTTCATATAAAGCTATTGATTCAGAAGACTGGGATTACCGATGGCTTATCCGGGGCTTTTATGGTGTATTTGGAGCTTCTGCAAACTATCATTTCTAATGTTGCACAACAAACAGCAGCAGGTTTGGATCACTTCAGTAGCCCAGTGAACACACATGTGCACATCAGCATTATGGCTTTATTTGGAAAAAAAGAACACCATAAAGTGTTGAATATTTACAAATACTTTTCAGATATGCCATGCAAAGATGACTGTTTAATGTTTCTTATTTGTCTTGATTATACCACACACAAATAATCTCATTAGGATACAACAGTTGATAACACATGCTATCTATAGACTAAATATCACTTTTTTGGTTGTTGCAAGAATTGACCTACCTTACATTTTCCCATGAAGTTAATGTAATAATGTGTGATTTATATTTTATATAAATCAGATTGGTTTTCATCAGTCCAAACATCTGTGCAATAAAGGAAAATATAAATACACTAGTCAACATTTGAAGTGGATGAAGTTATACATGAATTTTGAACAATACCCGTTCTTGTCTTATAGGACAACTTTGATGAACTTTTTTTGACATGGTTGCAACTTTTGTGTGCATGATTTTTTACCTCAATAAAAATGCTAAATTAAGTTTTTTTTTTTTTTATGTAAAAGGGCAGAAAGTTTTGTACTGTATGTTGGGTATAGGTTTAGGGGTAGGGTTATTGTTAGGGGAGTGAATATACAGTTTGTACAGTATAAAAACCATTACGTCTATGGAGAGTCCCCACAAAGATAGTGTGTGTGTGTGTGTGTGTGTGTGTGTGTGTGTGTGTGTGTGTGTGTGTGAAGTAAAAATAAAAATACTAAATCAAACACATAAACGAATAAGCCAAGTGTGCAAACCAAGGTGTTGTCATAAGTGAACTTGACTGACTGTTCAAGAATGCATTTAATGAATGAGCAAATATTAAGAAAAGCTAAAATATTAAAACCATTACTGAAAGATGTATTTCAGAAGCCAGAGAACGTTACCCAGCACTGAATTAGCATATATTCATCAGTTGCATCGCACGGTGTGGACGCGCGCCGCTAATAAACGCTCCTCTGCCAACATAAAGCACAGCACTGAATGCGCGGCTTGTGTAAAAGGGGCGTGTCGTCTTGAGTCGGGTGTAATGAACCCCTGGAGACCGCGAGCCAATCAAATCCCTCACCCTTCCCCTGTGGGCCAATCAGAATCCTTCACGCCTGTCAGCGATACCTGCCTCTTTTTCTCCTAGCTACTCCACTACTCTCAGAGGTCCAGTGAGGGTTACCGACGTGTGCGAGTCTGACTCGAGGCGTCTTCTCAAAGAGGACAACTTGCCTAAAAATAACCCGAAAACCATCTGATTCGTTTGTTTTGTTTTTTTGTTTTTCCAGCGGCGCGGCGTAACGTGACGTTAATTGTGAAGTAAACGTAGGAATCTGTCCTTTTAAAACATCCCACTACACATTTATCTTACGTTTGTACCGTATAATGCGGCTGTCAGATCAACATCTGCCTCAAAACTACAGCGAAAATCCGTTTAGAAACAGATGTGAAACTTTCAGTTAGTTTTGAAAGAGCCCAAAAGCATGTTTTAAGTATTAGTTTACATAAAGCGAACTCACATATTTCATTAAAGACATTTGCGCTTGAAGTCTGTCAGTTAAACTTGCAGACGGTGTTTATGAACGAACAGTAAAAGCCCGCGAATATTTCACGTATAGTGTGTTTCGGTTAGTTTCAGCACATCGACCCATGATCAGTGTCCGATAAACCCGTTCTGCCGATGTTTTTGGGTGTCCTGAGCAGAGAAAGCTGATGGTTGAGCCTGAGGGACACCGCTTTATTATGTCGCTTTTTTTACAGCAGGGCTGAAGGGAAATTTAAAAGACCTAAAAATAAAGTGTCGGTTTCTACTCCACAAAGAATCATTTGAACTTCCTACCGCAGAAGGAGAAGGACATAAATAGTTCTGACATGTGGATGTAATTTCAGGAAAAAAGGCAGACAGATGCAGAGAAATAAAACGCGAGCGGGAGAGAGAGAGAGTGGGAAGAGATCTGTGACAAGGAAAAGCCGTGAGAAAATATTCATAATTTCACAAGCGAACGATGTAATGGGAGGGCAGCAGATGGACGAGAAATGACTGGCTCTTTATCGGCGCTTAAACAGACGTAAACATCCGAGAAATCCCGTTTAATCTGACATCGGTGTGCGTGAACTCGAGGCGGGATGGGAGCCACGCTGATCGTACACACTTTAGGGTTCCTCTTTTGCGGCACCTTGCTGAGTTTCGTCTATGGTCTGGTAAGTTCGGTTCTTTCTTTCTTTCTTTCTTTCTTTCTTTCTTTCTTTCTTTCTTTCTTTCTTTCTTTCTTTCTTTCTTTCTTTCTTTCTTTCTTTCTAATTCTCTGGTAATGAAATAAATGGTGATTGTCTCCGGTCTTCTTTCGAAGCGCTTACTGATGTGCCTGACTGAGTTTCTTATAGATGCAGGAACACTTATTGGGAACACTTATAATCAAGTGGGATTTATTATTGGAGATTGAGTGGCATGTCTGGGTATATCACCAGCCTCGTCTTCTAACTAAACAGGATTGTCCTCTAATAGCCTTGTCTAATCGATGTTCTGCCTTTCTGTCGTACTTTCCACTGTTGATTGATGGTGTAGCCTATTTGCCTTGATTCGTTATGCTTCATGTACAAAAACCTCAAGCTAAAGACAGAGTCCACACCATATAAACCTAAGTTCGCCTTTACTTTGGCAAAACCTTTTTTTATTAAAAAGTAGCTAAATAAATAAAACGTGGAGTCCTGATACTGTGATGATGGATTTTTTACAGTTTACAGTTTCACTCAGTCAGATGTGCACTGTATTATTAAAGCCAGTCTATATGGTGAAAGCTGCAGTTTCTCATATTAGTCATCACTCTATTTCTCATACACTAATCTATTCTCGCTCCCAAAGCCATCAAAAACTGAAGCATGCTCAAGTGCCACTACATTGCTTTCAGTGTGTGTGATGAAGATGCGTTTAATTATTTGCATCCATTTGATTTTTATACATGATTATAGATATCTTTGAGCACCTAACCCTACCCTGACCTTCAGGACAACTACATAACCACTGCAAACATGACGACTGCACTGATTAATAAAACGACTAAAAATAAGCACACTGTGGGTTGTTGACATGTGTGAATGTAGCATAGCCTATATTTTATGTGATGTGACTGGTCATCATTAATGAAGTCCTTTATTAATTACCTTTTTGCATTTATCAGTTCACCTAAATAGTGGAGTGACAAGTAAAGTCTTGAACATACAAATGAATCATGTAGAAATGAATACGAGGACTTACTAACTGCTTATACAATATTTTTGTTATTTGATGTGAAAAGTGAAACTTGTAATTCCATGTAAACAACTTTGCATATAAACACGTATTTAGTGCAGCAAAATGAATGTATATAAAAAGTGTGACAGAACTATATATCTTTAGTACACAGATTAGTTTGGTTAATGTAGATGAATTGCCCACAGTTTGGCTCTGGTTTTTTGCATCTTTATGTTGACAGTCTTTGAATTCATTGCACAGATTATTCTTGAGAAAACGGGACAAGCCTTTGGCAGAAGAAGCACAGTTTCTGCCATCGCAAACACAGAAATTATTACTTTTGCGGCTTTTTGAGATGCTTTCTGTGACCCATTTTGTGCATTTCCGACAATCTGAGCACGTTTGAGGAAAGTTTGAATCTGTGGATAATAATACGGTTCACAGTACACCAGAGTGATGCTGCGTGACATGAGTAAATTATGCAGATTACCATACGTTTTTATGTATTTATTGTGGCTTGGAGAGTGGAGACCGAAGTTATTTGTCAAGTATTTGAAATCTTATAGCGTACTTAGCATTGTTATACTGTGTTACCGGTGTGTTGAATATATTTTGTCAATAGAGAAGAAAGAATGTTTATTCAGCAGTAACTGTGAAATCATTATTAATATATATATATATACATATATATATATATATATATATCATGTGACGACCGTCTGTAGGATGGAAAGCATGTAACAGGCAAAAGTACAGTCACAGTAATTTATTGCAAAAACTGACCAAAAAACAGTACAAAAGTATCACAAATGGTTCATACAATATTTTTGTGTGAGAAACACAAGGTTTTAAACCCTGAAAATGATCCCACTCCATCAACGCAGTCACATCTCATTCATAAATTAATCCTGAACATTAGCATCTTTGGCCTGAAACACATGGCATTTCACGATCAAAACTGATGTGGTTTGAGTGTAATCAAGACTGGAGTGTTACGGCGGATGGATCATTAGTTTTAGGTCTGTTTCTCACTCAAAGCAGTCGTTAGGCCTCAGAAGGTTTGGGATGTTTGTAATTTTTTATTAAATTGTGACTGTATTTGTATATGCCGTTCTGTATTATATGGGTGCTCAAAAATGTCTTCATAGTTTAAAGAAAATAAAATTATTGTGGGTGTTTAAATTGAAATGTATACCCCAACACATGTCATAATAGCAAAATTATACCCTAGTTTAATCCATGACGACGATAAATTTCCCATTGGCTCCAAAGGTTTCTCATTGAAAGCAATGGAGTTCCTTGTTTGTCAATATAGTGACTTTACTGTGTCAACCGTGGCTCTCACGATGCTCGACCGGGCTTCAGGGTTTGACTCTTCGAGAGTGAAAACAGGGTGTGTGTACAGTCGGATGGATTGTGCCTCTTATTTTTTCCAAACACATTTTCTATAATGGCACCAGCAGGTTTTCATCTTCAAAGGAGACGCAGAATCTGCTCGAGAGTCAGATTTGCCATTAAAGGAACGCAGCTGAAGTATGTTAGAACAGAAAATAACGCTGGAATTGCTCCTAATTGCATTAGATGCTGAATGTGATTAAATTGAGCGTATTACAAAGTGCCTTATAAGTACCTTTGAAAAAAGATATTTTGAGTTGTGCTTGTTTTTTGGGTGGTTGCTATGGTGTTTCTTTGTTGTTGCTAAGGTGTTATGGATTCTGTTGGTGGTCGCTATGCTTGCTGAGTAGAGCAAGTCTTCACTATATTATATTCGCTATGGCTTTTAAAAAAAAATATATATATATATATTCATGGTTCACTAGAAGCAGTAATTTCCCTTGAGTAAAATATACCAACGTATAGCTAAGATATATTTTTCAATTTCACTAATACAATATTTTGCAGATCTTATAATTGGTTTGCATGCTTGTCATTCACATTATTACATACGTTAACAAATGCTGTCCCAATATACATGTACATCAAAAAAGAAAACAAATCAAATAGCCTTTGTGTTTATTAATTTCATAAACATAACACAGGTGCACAACAAATGAAAACCAGTTGTCCAAAAGACCGTAGACAGTGAACAGTGCCGTGTCACAAGAGCTAGCAGAGCTCTGTTAGACATTTCAGTGCAGTTTAGAAAGTTGCACAAGAACTGTAACCAGAATCAGCCTCCATGAGCGGTTAGATTAAGAGCTGGGCGCACTTGTGGAAATACAGTCACTCTCAAAGTGCTTTTGTCTTTGATCTCATTCATTGAAGTAAATGAATGAATGCATTAAAGCCAGGGTCCCAAATACTCAAGTCTGAACTCTTCTGTGAAGCGAAAGCATGTCTTCAATACTTGTATGCGCAGATCGTGATCTTTCATTGCAGATTCTGATCATTTTTTAATAAGTAAATGAGCAAATTCAGAGATTTGTTTCCCTTTAAGCAAATGTATTTGTAGTTTATTTGCTCTATAACAGGCCAAACTGGCCTTAATATATATATTCAATTTTGAGTCAATTTCGAGAAAAAACAAAGGTGCCAAACCTATAGCAACCATCCCTTAAAATCACTGGGAATAAAACCACATTTGAAACACACCAAGTCCAAACCAAATAGTTCCTATATATCTATAGGGAAAAAAATATATTCAACTTTTTTTCCCCCATGATACCACAATTGTTTGATTAACATTAATGAAACAGACAGTCTATATATTCAGACCTACTGTACCACACGGATCTAATATAATGTTACACATCAGATGATTTCCCCAACAGTTAACCAAACGTTCACTTCATACACAACAGATCATGTTTGCGTGAATACTCAGATATTTAGAAATACTGTGATTCTGTGTATCAGGATCGCTTCGGATCTGTCAGTCAGCGCGAGTAAGATCGTTTTTCACGGACAAAAAAAAAAAAGGTACTCCTCTCATAAAACATACAAATGAAGATACTTTTAGATGTTTAATTGCTTTTTGGAGCATTGGGATCGCTAGATGAGGGGTTAATGATCTCTTTCATGTGAAAACCTCAAAATCGGCCAAAAACGAAATTTTTCACTTGTTTTGCCTGTAGCTCGAAATTATCCTGTGCGCATTCTGACTCCTTTTGCCAGCACGACACACACACACACACACACACACACACACACACACACACACACACACACACACACACACACACACACACACACACACACACACACACACACACACGTAGCCATTTTAAATTAGAGGCAACCACTGCATTTTTAATCACAATCCAAACTAAGATGCTACCCACATGTGACATGAGTAGTTGTTTTTGATTTAATAGATTTGATTCTGACAGTAGGTGGCGCTTGTGGAACAGCAGTGGTTTCTTTGGGTACCGCTGCGCATATAAACATATATACATACTGTATACAGAGGTAAGAGGGAAAGATAATGCTATCGAAACGTATCTGAGGACAGTCAGAGATTCATATAAACCCCCACCACATTTCAATATTTATATTTCCTTGCAGGCGAACAGTGAACGGCGGAGCCTGGTCCAGTGTTTTCTGATTCCTCATCTCCTCTTTGCTGTATTAATGTCCTGTTTACAGACTTCCTAATATTTCACCACAAATGACATTTTGGGAAATGATTGCAATGCTGTTTGTGTGCAAGTCCGGAATAAAGACCAGCCAAAATAAAATGAAAAACCAATCGTGTGTTTGGTGCAAAAACCGTCCGGGCCTGATTGACCGGTGCATCTCTATTTAATACATCAACCAGTTCATCAACCAGTCCTGAGTAATCGATCCCTTCAGGAATCTTCTGGTCCTCCAAACCGGAGATCCCATTGTACTGGTCCTTTAAACTACATTACAGAAAGAGCTAATAAAATAAGCATGCATAATTCATGTGTAACTGTATTAAGACCAAGTAATTGTTAATCATGTTGACTACGGACGATTTAGGAAACAATCACCAATAGCTGATGGTGCTGCTGATTCAAGACTATTGACCTTGCTTTGTATTTAAAAGTATTTGCAATTTTCATCAGTTGAATAAATAAAACAGTGCATAGTCAAACACACAGTTATTCGTATTAAATCTGCAAAAACATTTCCTTTATTAACGGTTAGCTTTACATTAAGGATACGACGGCAGGCATATTACCTGTAGGCAGTTTTACACATACAACGATATTTCTTTAAGAATGTTGATAACCAAACAGTTTTGTTCCCATCGACTTCCATTGTATTGTTTGTCCATTCTATGGAAGTCAATGGGAACCGAAACTGTTTAGTGAACAACATTCTTCTAAACATCTTCCTATGAAGAGAGGATACAGATCCACAAGACCCGCACTCATTCTAAGGAAAGCCAACAACTGTGAGATAAAACGGTCATACAGGTGTGGAATGACATGAGGGAGAGCAAGTAATGACAGAATTGTCATTTTTAGGTGGACTGTCCGTTTAAGCCAAGGTTAAAGGGCTTCAGTGTTGAATTATTATGGAATTAAATGCTGATTTTGCAGAGCGAATCAACTTTGATGTTGTTTTACCATCTTACTTACCGAGTTTCTTTGTCTCTCTACACAATTGCGCTTTCCATTCCATTTTAACATAGTGATTAAATCAACATATGCCAGTACTGACTAAATCCCTGATTTAAGCCCCGCTCACAGCAAGAGCGAGAACTATAAAGATAACTTTAACCATAAACTATATCAGTGTCCACACCAGCGATGATATCAGCCGTTACAATTGATCTGTTTTGATCTGTTTACTGTTTGTAAAAAAAAAAAAAAAGAGTACTGTGTAAGAAGCTAGAATTAAAAATGAAAAGACAAACCACCACAGAATACATAGATATATACACGTCTTTATTCCTCTGAATAAAAATAAACAGTAAAATATATTATTATTCAGGGAGCAACTAAAACAGTGAAACATGAAACTAAAATTAAACAAGCAGAAGTTCCACTCTAGAAACCGTAACGTCGCGGTTGAATCAAAGAAGGGAGCAGGATCCACGTGCAGCAAACTTTATTAAATAAACTCAAAACTGGAACAGGGAACATTAAGAACTCCCAAAGACTGAACTAGACACAGGGCTTAAATACACAGGCAAACAAGCTAAACAAGATAACAAGGGGGCGTGGCTAATCAGAAACACCTGGCGAGACTAATCAACAAGAAAAACTACAAAGGACTACAAAACATGACACAGGACAGGAAATAACAAAAAGTGCACCCGAGACAAGGGGGAGCACAAGACAGAAACGGAGGTCTATAAAACCTTGGTGTTGCTGTACACAAGTAGGATCACATTTAGGCCACACTTTGTATGTCTACTGAGGGAATTATAAACCACAGACAGAAAAGTAACGTTCAAGTTCATTTGACCTGCGCTTGGTCCATTTACGCCTCGTGCTTCAGAACCCGCGGATGAGGCGATGGTTTACAGCCTTTAAAAAGTAAAACATGTTGTAGTACTTTTCTTACCTACACCTATTGTTGTGCTCCAGAAGACATTTATTCATCAGCTGGAGCTGTATGGCTTACTATTGTGTTCACTTTGTGTGGTTTTTAAAGCGTCAACTTTAAGGAACCCGCATAATGTGGCCTCGCAGAGATGGATGATTTTTCTAAAAATCTCTGTTTGTGTTCCACAGAGGGAATAAAGTGAGTAAATGATGAGAGTTATTTTGGGGAGGAGTTTAACACCTTTAACACAGCTAAATTAACACTTTCTCTGCCTGTCCTGCTGAGAGATCCAGCATTTGCTGGTTTTCTGGTCACCAAGTGCTTGAGGACAGCATGAGTATGCTTGTCCACAGCTAATCCAGCTCTAGCCAGCCTGGACCAACATGGATTTCATGCTGGATTTTGCAGCAGGGTGGTAATGGCACTCGCAACTGAACTCCGGCTGATATTAAAGTGCCAAAAGAAACATGCATGTCAAAAAGCATGTTGTGACTTCTACCAAAGCCTGTGTTATCTAGCTACAGCCTGATCTCATGAAAATGCGTCTCTATAGCACGCATTGTGTTTATCGTGCAATTTATATACGAAAATGAGTTTTTACGTGCATATGATACGTAGTTTTCGTGTGCATTTGATACGCACTTTATTGCGTGTAATACACACGCACCCCACACCACTAATCCTAACCAAACGTATAATACATACGTACCCCACACCACTACTAAACCTACCCATGCGTATCATATGCACGTAAAAACTCATTTTCGCATATAAATTGCACGATAAACACAATGCGTGCTATAGAGATGCATTTAGTGTGACCGGGGTTGCTAGCTAAGATAGCAAACTGTAGCATTAGCGTTTCACTTGTACAGTACCATGCACTGGCATCATGCGTTCCAGCCATATCTATGAATGAAATGACGAGATTATCTCACCCCTGGGATCTGAGACTGTGAAGAGCCAGAACTTTGACTCTATTGTCTGGGTGGAACACAAATATTTACTTGATATAATAAGTTAAATAATTATTTATATTTATATATATATATATATATATAAAACAATTTTTTATGATATCTAAAAATATAGGAATTTATATAATTATAGTAAATTACATGCACTGTAAAAAAAATTACATCCCCAAGTCAAAAATTTCTAGTGACTGATAACATCTAAATTTTTCAATTAGTCTGACGTATTATTTCTCATTGAGCCAATGTTAACAGACTATTGCAACAAGAATTGTTTAAAAATTTAGATGTAACCAGTCACTAGAAAATTTTGACTTGGAGAGGTTAGAATTTTTTTACAGTGTGTACAATCATTATGTAAACACACAGTATTATTTACATCAACAAAATAATAATAATGTCTATATATAAAAAAATAAAAATTATTATAAAACTATGTAAAAGTTGTTGAAAACATTACATTTATTTTCTCCTAACTGTTTCTGTAAATTCAAGACATAACTGACTGTGTTTACATGAAAAAGCTTTGTGTGTGCATTTGCACAAAGGTAAAACTGGCAAAGCTTAAATGCAGATGATGAACTTTCGTGACGGCGCAGCATAATAGAGACGATAATCCAGCTGACAAATGACTTCTGATTTATGGAACAGTAACGGTGAAGAAAATGACAGAAATCAAGGATTTTTGGTGATGCGTTTGTATAGGACTCCCCTAAACTCCTGATATATGACAGTTAACCGTGTGAGTTTAGCAGATTCTGCTCCGTCCCCATGTTGCCGGATTGTGTGGAGCACAAACCCATCCAGGAGCGTCTCTCTTTAAAAGGCCAAAGATTGTGGCTGTGAGTTAAGGTGAGCCGCTGAGAAACAGTCTAAAAAAAGAGTCCCATCTCAGCATGCCTTTCTGTAGGAAATGTTGTTTAGACCAAGTGACTCACTATGTTCCTGCATTTATTAAAAAGAAACACAACTTCTCAGGAGCCATGGCGTGCAACTAATGCCCGCCGCATGACTGAGCTGTTCCTTCGCTGCTCAAATCTTATTTATCACAGAATAAGTCTTGTCACTGCAGACGAATGCTGTGACCCAACTAATGACCCAATACCCAGCCAATAGGACAATAACAAAGGGTTGCGTTGCAGTTTGTAAGCTGTTGTAGTCGATTATTGAACATGTCGCTACTTTAGGAGGAAGACACTAATGAGTGAATCCGTCTTTCTCAAGATATCGATGAGGTAAAGCTCATTATAGGTCAAACGTGTGGCTAGTTTTGACACGCATGAACAAAGGCAATAATTACAAACAGTGCTGGACACACAGAGAATTGATAGTAGTATCACGAGATTCAGTAAAATTGCAATTCCACTAATGTGTTAATGTCTAACTAGTGTTAGATTTATGACGAATCTTATCCTAAATATGTAAATATTTACATTAATGTCTTTTATATTATTTGTTACATATAATGGTAAATATACAAACCCACAGATTGTGGAATTAAATATGTATTGATCATTTGATAAGAACATGCACCCGTCTTACATGCAATTAACTTTTTCATTTTATTTATCATTTAGTATTATTGTTTTAATAAAAAGATCTGTCCTGTTCTTCTTGCTCTTAAACCCCGAGAACAGCGTGCGAGAAACATGGGAGAGAGTTTATTGTTGTTATCCAAAGTATCCCTCTATTTTTAATTAGCTTTTAGAGCTCCTTTGAACAGACGATTCATTGAATTGCACTTTCTTCAGAAGAAGAAGGTTTTTGAGATAAATACAAGAAGGAACCATTTAAAGCGTATGCACATTCTTGGACACGTCTACAGTCCAACTAGTTTGAGCATTTTGCTGAATATTTGCATTTGCACCTTTTGCGAGTCGTGCTGTAGTGTTATTATGAACCCCCATCCACACAATGGAAAGATTATAAAGAGCAGATTTATCTATTGTGACATAAAAGTATTCATATGAATTCTCCATTTCACAGAGAGTGTACAGTAACAGGGTGTTTAACATATTGAGAGTTATTTCTTACCATTCCTCATACATATTTGCTGAGGGTCCATTGCAAATAAATTACATTATCTTTGAAGCCACCAGTCTCCTTAATGTAGTTGCAAAACATTTTTTCAGCACTACAAAACATTCTTTCTTCCGAGGTCTTCTTTTTCATAAGCATCTTATACAGTACATGCAGAACAATGTTTCTCAGAAAGGTTTTTGTTTGATTTACTACACCCATGCTATCTTTTCCAGACATATGGCCTAAAAACTGTCCGGATTCAGTGAACTGAACATCCAGTAGTGCAGCATGAATCACTGCGGCTCCACAAACCGGCGGTGAACAAATTGATCTGCTTTGGCTTTCAACCCCCTATTTCTTCTCCAGCTCTTCACACCAAACACACATTGGAGTCTGATCTATTCTTACAGTGCATCCGCTGGATTTTCTATAAAAAGGTCTAAGAATTGACAGCGCGGACCGCTTTACTTTACTTTATCAGCAGTGTTTTCACAGTTACTATGACAGCTCTGACCTTCAGGAAGCATTCCCACTGATTGGCCCTTACATTTGTGTGTCTAATACTAGGTACAAATCGTCATGATTGCAATCAGACTTTTTTCCCTCACTGAATTCATGCCTTGTAACCTTGCGAGCACTTGATAGGAGAAACCGAAGTGTCAGTTGTAGTTGTAGCCAGCTCTTACTGCATTCAGTAGGACACTGTGAGGCACAGAATGGTGCCATTGTACAGTAGTCTCATCCTCTGGAAACTGAAGTCAGGTCCTAGCAGTGGTGAAATAACTGTTTTAAACAGGTTTCCTGAGCACTGTCCCAATCCTCCATTGGTCAGACAAGCAGGAACTCCTGCCTCAGACTCGCACCATTGGTTGAGCCAATACTGAAAAACCCAGCATGAATCCAGGTGTACGCTGGTCTGGACCAACACTTTCATGGTGTTCTCAAGCTAAACTGAGCTGGTCCGCCAGCGTACAAAACATACCTGATGCTGGATTGCAATGCTGGATTAGCATTAGATTTTAGCAGGGAATGGGTGAGGGATTTGCAATTTGGCGACTTTGCGATCCAGCGACACACTATGGCTCACTCTGGTGCTGAATTTATATGCATATAGTTTAAAAATCATAGTTAGAACAGTGTTTAAGGTTTTTTTTTTTTCCTATTTCCAGATTAGGTATTGTGCTGAACACATTGGGCCCCATTTTAATGATCTAAGCGCATGGTCTAAAGCGGCCGGTGCAAGTTCACTTAGGGCGTGTCCGAAACTCTTGCTAGTTTAATGACGGGAAAAATGGTCGGCACTCCCGGCACATGGTCTAAAAGGGTTGTCTATATTCTCTTAATGAGTAATGGGTGTGTTTTGTCCCTATTCTCTTAATGAATAATGGGTGTGTTTTGGGCGTAACGTGAAATAAACCAATCAGAGTCTCATCTCCCATTCCCTTTAATAGCCAGTTGCGCTCGAAACATGGCAGATTCGCTATTTAAATGAGGGAATTTGTACGCGGAAAGACTGAATGCTTCTCTAGCGAGGAAACCGATCTGCTCGTGTGCAAGGTAAAAGCTGTGTGTGTGTGTGTGTGCATGCGTGTGTGTGTGTGAGGTTAAAGCTCACAGCATCTATGGGACAAGCCGGATTCCACCATATCTTTATGAATACAATAATCATCTTTTACACTGTAATCCTTTTATTTTTAATATCTGGCTAGTTTGTGTGCCCTGTGTGTGTAATAAGCAGAGTGTTCACATGTTGTGGACACATTGTAGGCACACATTACTAACGTGCTCTTTAAATAACAAAAAAATAAATCCTGCGCATTTGACTTTAGACCAGGTTTCAGTTGGTCAACGGCTCAGTACATTTCAGTTCCTCAAAATAATGCGCCAACAATGCGCATGAACACACACCTCGTTGTCAGACCAGCAGTCCATGGACACACACCTGGTTCTCAGACCGGGAGCCCATGGACACACACCTGGTTCTCATGGGAGCCCATGGACACACAGATGGGCACAAATGCATTTCCTATATAAATAACGTGGCGCTGGACGTGAAAATGAAAACTGCGACGGGCTGAAACTAGCAAAACACACTTGCGTCGCGCTTGGCGCTGCATTGCTCCGGGTGTGTGATAGGGCCCATATAGAGTCCGAATTCTGAAATGTTGAACTTTCACCCATGCATCGTTGTGTCAGATA
Source organism: Scardinius erythrophthalmus (assembly GCF_964197995.2). Classification (NCBI taxonomy): domain Eukaryota; kingdom Metazoa; phylum Chordata; class Actinopteri; order Cypriniformes; family Leuciscidae; genus Scardinius; species Scardinius erythrophthalmus. The sequence goes on along the minus strand of NC_138229.1, from coordinate 43,462,314 downwards.
CAGCACACTTTAAGTGTATACAGTGCTATGAATGGATATGTAAAAGATGTGCTCCATATTGTGTGTTTTGTGTAATGAAAGTATGTATAATTCCCAGATCAGGATAAGTGTCGGGGAGAAGAAAAGCAGTCGCTGTGATGGGAGTCACTGCATGTTAATGCTATCATTGTGTGGAAAGGGAGTTTCGAAGGTTGGCTTCTTCTCTTCCAGCAGTCCACTACACATTAAAACTAAAATCACAACAAGTGGACCAGTATCTGTGCCATGAAGCTCACTCCCACTAAAGGAGTCAACATTCCTCCACGAGAGCTAAATACTCCATACTAGGGATAAAAGTAACTGGAAAGAAATATTCCTCAATTGAAAGCGCTATCTTTCTTTCTGAATATTCCTAATTTGCAGCCGGTCTGCGGTCTGACATACAGCAAGTGTTGGCACCAGTTCATGACTCAGAGCTCATAACGCTCGTGTTAATAGGTAAGGCCTCAGTTTCACTGGCGTGGTAAAGCAATATGATGGCAGTATTTGACTCAGGAAAATGTTGTTTACTTGACTTCCCTTGACCTTTGCAAGGATTTTCCCCCACACCGTTTCCACTCAAAGAATGTTGGAGTGTGAGTAACTCAATGCCGGTTTTACAGCCAGCTAAATAGGTGACACAGCTAGCACAAATATTTCAACGAGAAGCATTTTACCTGTCAGATTTCTGGATGAAGTCCATGATGTGCCAAGCCCTGTGGAAAGGGACTGATGCATTTCATTTATGCATTATACGTTGATGTCTCCTTGCTGGCTACTGAGGATTTTGTTGGGCATCCTACATGTAGGAGAATTTAAATATATCAGAAATATTTGGGGAAGGTATGGTACACTGATAACTTACTGTAGCTGAATGTTTCTCAGGCACTTTAACACATTGGTTTGGACCATTTGATGTCCTTTTGAATGAAGAGGTTTTCTGATGGTGCCCACCATTGATCCACACCCAGGTCTGCTTTAAAAGGCTTAGGGTACAGCAAAGACTATAGAATAACACAAGACAAGTCACTCGTCACTCGTATTGTTTTGAATGGGGAAAAATGCAACGCTCAATATAGCGGAATAAGTCCCGCCTTCTAAAGAAGAGCCGATCGCTGATTGGTAAAGTCATCGCATCACTGCAGTTGCCGTTAGAAACTCCGGTTGCTATAGAAACAGTCAGACACTACGCATGTGCTTTAGCTTGATCCAGCCTGAAAAATGTAGTTTTCTGTCATGATACGAGCATTTAGAAACAATTTATGAGACGGTTGTTGTCAGATTTCATTGGTGATTTCAAATATGAAATTTAATCTTAAGCTTGGCGAACAGTTTTGGAGAATGTGATGTTTCCCCATTCAAAGAGATAGGAGCTGCACTTGCATGCTCGAGAGGCGTTTCAAAGATGGCCGCCGAGTGAAATGACTTGTCTTAAAGGGATAGTTCACCCAAAAATGAAAATTCTGTCATCTTTTACTCTCCCTCAAGTTGTTCCAAACCTGTATGACTTTCTTTCTTCTGCTGAACACAAAATAATATATTTTGAAGAAAGTCGGTAACCAAACTGATGGACCCCATTGACTTCCATAGTAGGAAATAAAAATACTATGGATGTCAATGGGGACCAGCAACTGTTTAATTACCAGCCTTCTTTAAAATATCTTCTTTTGTGTTCAGCAGAAGAAAGAAAGTCATACAGGTTTGGAACAACTTGAGGGAGAGTAAATGATGACAGAATTTTCATTTTTGGGTGGACTATCCCTTTAAAGGAAGGTAGTATGAGCGCAATCCGTCCTGACACACGAGGTGAAACGCTATTGATGACACATAACAGGGTTGCCAACTCTCCAGCTTTCAGGCTCTCTCTCACACTCTCTCACAGCCCAACTAAATCTCACGCCAAATAACAAGACGCTGCAAAATAACAGGGCACAACACAATCTGTCTTCAACTCCATATTAGCTGAGGCACTTAGCATGTCAGATGCAGTGCTTTACAGTTTAATGGAATTGAGAGATGGTTTCCTCAGCTCGTGGATATTACATGATATTATTCCTTCATTACAGATATTTGCTTATTTCTGTTTCACAAAAGTTTGGCATAACTGTGAATAACTGAACTGAACTATAGGTATAATTTCATAAGGCATGTGCATGTGTGTCAAACATGCAGAGAAATGAATGCAGTCATTTGGATTATGCATTTTCATGCATCATAACATTTGTGCAAAAACATAATATTTACATAACAGTAACTGTAATAGGATTTAAGCACCACAAGAACAATGAATGACATGAATGTGTAACTGTGTTCAGAGGACTGAAGGCGTTTTCTACCTCTGACCTGTTTACACTTAGATTGCGCTTTTATTCTAAATCTATAATTTAGTCATTTTAAACTATATATCTGCTTTACAGCTGTGGACAAACAAGCTTATTTTGTGTAGCCTACAACACTTTTATATATTATAACATGTAGGCCTATATAATACACATTTTGTAGAGCATACAATGTAGCATACAAAAATGTATGATTATTATGATCAATTTCAAGCTAGCTAATCAGTCTGTATGATTAAAGTTAATAGGATTTCACGCTTTGAAATCGCTGGTGTTTCTGACGTCACAAACTACCTTGTAACCAATCAGATCAACTTGTGATCGTCAACCAGTGGATCTCTGAGCTGAGTGAGTGAGTGGAGGCGGGGCTCATTTGCATATTAATAGAACCGCACATACTAAATGAGGCGAGAGTGTCGAGTTACACTCAAGCTATTTTAAGACATGAAGACTTTTTTTTCAAGGAAAAAATATTTAAATACGTCATTTTGCTGATCGAAGATGAGTTTTAAGGAATAAAATGATTGACTACAGGGGGACTTTTAAATGAATTGTTGGATCCTTAAAACCTCAAATATGGGCGTGTCATTGATTCAGTCCACGTCATCAAAATCTCACTCCAGCCAGGCAAGCAAAGCTATATAATTTGCATCTTTTTTTTGCATCAACTGTACGTATTAATGTAGATTTCTCATAGCTGCTCTAAATTAATTGTCATTGAAGAGCAGGATTATTTAGGGATTCTTCAAATCTCTTGCAAAGCATCCATGGCACAGAGGTGTCATATGTCCTCCTGAATCATTATCCACTAGTATTCGCGGTGGTGCTCGTGTTGATGACGCAAACATAGCACAGTTCTTACCCAGAAGTACAATGTGAAAAGAGATCTGTCGGCAGGGGAGGATGGTGAAACTGAGCTCCTGTTCAGACCATGCAACTGAACCAAGTGTGAATTAAACACAAAATACACACAGCCAAGACTCTAGGATCATTATCTCAGAAAGTAGGAGGCAGTTTTTTTGCTATACTTCTGCATAGACCTGCTATTAAAAGGATTTTTTTCCATGTGTCTGGTTGAAATGATGTGTGCCATATGTGGGCAGCTGACAGGTTTCAAAGGTATATGTGTACAGAAGGACTGTGTGAAGAGGATAGTCTTTTTAGATACTAGGGAAACATGTCAAGATACTGTGACACACCATAGGGAATTCTTGTCATCTCTTTGCTGGTTATCACATGATATACTAGCCCACACATTTTATAGACAATTACAGCTGTGAAACTTTAGATCTGACAGAATTTATGATAGAACTTGAGAAATTGCATTTTATCAGATGACTAAAGCTATAAATACACCAAACTAAAACTCATTCTTGATGTTGGGATACCCACTCTTTGGACAGCTTGCCTGAGCTGGAGTTGTAGAAAGTAACAGCCTCTTGATGTATTCACAAACTTATACTGTCTTTAGTTCCTGCTTTCAGCCTTGGGGTCTAGGCATAGAAACCATAAACATCACACAACGGCTTGAAGGTGATTTATTATGAACTGTCGAAAGTTACACCACGTCCTAACCAGACGCGAGGCGACACCTCAACAAAAGGTGTCTTTTCCATGTTAACCAGAGTTTTTGTTCTAGCCAGCTGCGACGGTGATATGCGACGAGCGATAGCGAATTCAGTTTTAGAAACAGTTTCTCTTCTTATGATTCTTATGACAAAGTATGACATTGATAATCTCAGGTACTGATTGTGTGCTTTATTTAATGTTAAAATGATTTATTGTGAGTTTGAATATCATTTTGCATGATCTTTATAGCCGTACTGAAAGCAGCAATGGTTAATTCACCTCAGATTAAAGGAAACAAGAACATTCGAACTGTGAACAAACAAGTGCATTCTATGACAAAGATTGCTTCAGTCACTCTGTATTCTGTATTCCTAATTATGTTAAAATTGTGTAATATTTATACATTTGATTATTTATCCTTTCGAGTGCAGTGCGTTTGAGAGTCCGCCCACACGCTCTCCTGATTGGCTGTGATGTTGGATTGATTTGGTTGCGAGTGCAGTGCGTTTGAGAGTCCGCCCACACGCTCTCCTGATTGGCTGTGATATTGGATTGATTTGGTTGCGAGTGCAGTGTGTTTGCAGAGAGACTCCGCCCACAGGCTCTCCTGAAATTGGCTGTAATTTTGGATTGATTTTGTCATGTCTCATTGTCGGGATGCATCGCATCTTGTAAGGATGCTGTGTTAGAGTCTCTGGTCAGTAATAGCTAAATAGCACCAAGTGGGTTAAACTGCAGGCATCCATGTTTCTTTTTCACAGCCACAAGCTCTAGTTATCTCTATACACCAAACATAGCAAGTTCAGGAGTGAGTCTTCTAATTCTGATAGTTCAGACAGAATAGCATACGTTCGATGGCTTTGACTCAATCAGTTTGACTCAGTCCACTGTGAATGTTGTCTTCTTTCTGATGTCCTGGCCCCAGAATCCCAGGCAGCTCTGCATTCCTCAACTCCCAGGTTGACAGAGTAGTGTTACCATGTGAAAATTCTCAGTCATGAACTTTTGCTTTTCCACTCCTTTTTCCTGCTACCTTTTTTTTTTGCGAGTCGTCACCCTCTAGTAGCAAGATTTCATTTGAAATAAGGAGGACCTAAGCCTATTATTTTACAGAGTCTTGATTAGACTTGGGTATTGTTTAAATTTGAACCATTTCAATTCCAATTCTTATCAATTCCTAATTTTGATTACAATAAGGTAAAAAAAAAATCATAGATATCATTCACATTTAATCAAAGTCTTATTACAAAGCATTTAATTCAATAAATAATAAACAAAAATCAACATGCTAAAGAACACTTACACAAGGACATTTTGCCTATAGTTTAAAAACACCATTAAAACAACTAGACTAACTAATAAACATTTCAAGCATTATTAAAGACAAGTAAACACTCAGTAATTATGACCGCCGCTAGCGTAGCTAGCGAAAGCGGTCATATAGGGATTGTCAAAGGGATTGTTTTTTTCCCGTCACCTTACTGAATTTTTCGTCAACGATACCAGGGACACCGAAGCACCGGGGAACATGAAATTTGGTGGGTATGTAGCCCCACTAGACTTCTAAGGAAAAATTTCGTTTGGTCCCCGGGGGCCACTCCCCCCCCGCGCTGGGCCCCCCCAAACCCCAAAAAATGCAGTTTTTCCTAAATAACTACCTGAACCGTGGCACCGAGGATGAAGAAATTTTTATGGTATGTTGCTCTTAAGGGCCCACATCAACCTAGCCCATAATCACTCATTTGTGATTTGCGCCCCTCCCATAAAAAATGAAAATGCAATATTATTCTGCTTTAATCGCCCCTATCTTCAGTGGAGATGTTCAGAACTGCACCATATTTCATGTGTATGATTAACTTGACATCCTCTGGGGGTATCCTCTGCTAAGTTTTGTAGAATTTCATCCATGGGGGGGTATAAAATAAATTCATTTATGTGCACATTTAGTGACTGTACACTCATCGGCCTGTAGATGGTGCTGTTGAGCGAAGGGTTGCTGGTTTAGGATGATACTGTCACACACACACATGCAGGAATACAAACAAACGCAAGCATGCACACACACTGACATCCACACGCACAGACACACACCCATACACACACATACAAATCCACATGCACAGACACACACACACAAACACACACACACGCGCACACATGTACGCACACATACATACACGCACAGACAGACACACACACACACACACACACACACACACAGACATGCACATACTATTACTTTTTTTAGGTATATACATAAACACGCAATACAGCCAAATTACTCCACGTCATTTATTTTTGTGGAAAGCCAGTGCAGGCCTGAGCGGCGGTCATATTTTGTACCGCGATGCGGTACATCTAGTTAAAAAAAGAACAAATACAAAATTAGCAATCGCACAAAGTACAACTGAAAAAAGATATGACTGAAATAAACAGTGTTTTAAGATTTTCAGGTATTCAGGTACAGAAACTGTAATCAAATGTAAAATAACACTGCACTTTATAAACAAAATAAACATTAGTTACACAAGTTATTCAGTCAAGAACAGTGAGTGGTCTCTTGGTCAAAGGCTGCTGTAACTTTAAGAGCTGCACAGATCCAATATACTGTTACACGTGTTTTCTTTGTCAACTGTTTATGTTCATGTAAGACATTACCGACTGTTTACCAGAATATTTTGACATGTTTTTGTGTTTATTTGTCCGTTCAAGTGCAAAAAGAGGTCTTCTTGCACTTGAATGGTTTAAAGTCACATTAAAACGCACACAAAGGAATCGATAAGAGGAATTGAAATTAAAATTTTATAACAAGTATCCGGTTCCTGAATTGGAATTGATTTTTGATTTTGTTTTTTGTCTCTACTAGAACAGGTTTTCCTGCTTGAATGTTGATTATTCTCCTCATATTCTCCATTGTTGCGGCTCCTCTCTTCCCAGTCTGTCAGTAACGCTCTGTTTACTTCCTGTCTCTATGAAGCCCCTCCTCCTGAAAAGCACACTGTGCTCTGATTGGTCAGCTGGAGCAGTGTGTTGTGATTGGTCGAGCGCTTCGAGTGTGTTTGGGAAATGTCCCGCCCCTTACTATAACCGCCAGTTTAACACACTACTAACTAACTCAACCAGGCCCCGCCCCTTTATTCTGCGTATGAATTATTATAATGAGGAATATTGTGACGTGTTCGTTCCCTGAAGAAACTCAAGACTACAATGGAGGCGTTTCAGGAGTTCAGAAACACTGACACTGATATAGAGAAGAACTGGAGCTTTTTCACTCTCAAACAGCAACACCACACACTAAAGCCAGATGAAGATGGAGAAAAGCAGAACAGATCCTCTTTAAAGAATAGTTCCTCAGGATCTGTTCTACTGCCTCTTCACCAGGCGGCACCAAACTCTTGACGGCTGTGAAGCGGGTGCTGAGGGCTTGGGTGGGGGATTCTTAAAAGGACCTTTATTAGTTTCATTGCAAACCTCAGGGGCTTATGGGAGTTTGTAAGTATGCAGTTCACTGCTCTAGATTTTCCAGCCAGCACTCTCAATAACACTCGGGAAAAACACTATGCGATTCAATGTTCAGATAAGCAGAAACGCCTTGTCCTTCGCAAATGCAAAAACTTGGCAGCTCTTGTGAATATTATGCTGTATAATACCTAAGCTCTTGGCTTGACACCATAACACAGATTAACTCTGAAGTTATTTACCCTCGCTTCTTTGTAGTGCCTGAGGAAAGTGGAACGTTTTGTATCATGTAGGATGCCATTTCTTTCCCAGGGAAATGTTTTGTAATGCAAGGAAACCTATTCTGTACCGCGACAGTGAAGAAGTATAGCCGGGCCGTGCTCCTCTCCGCTCTCCGGGTCTGTGAGTTGAGTCACTGACGATGCAGCCAAACACTGGGCTTCATTTATCCACTGCCCGCGCCCTTGTGACTGCTGCCTAATATATGCAGAGACCATGAGCCGTAAATGCTGCACTATCAGTGCCACAACCTGCATTCCTCCACACGGCTTCACATGCGGACACACACAATCTGCTTTCCCTCATGAAGCCAAAGATAAACAGAGGAAGAGATCGCTCTTGCTTCTCAACGCCTCCAAACATGTGGCTCCTTTCTAGTTTGTAACAGCCACTTTTTTAAAGAGCCAATCAATTCCCGATGGATAAAATCGAGTCCCATCCTACTTGTATTTCTACCAGAAAGACTCGGGAGAGTTATTTCAATAAACCATACATTTATTGACAGCTCAGCAAGCTGATAAACTACAAAGTCATTTGGCGTAGGCCCCGTCCGTAGTGCATAATCCGAGAGTATCGGATCTGCAATTCCTGCCTAAAGATGAAGGCAGGGGCGCAGCCGACCCCCCCTGGGAGGTATGGACGGGACCATCCTGGTGGTGGTGGGGAGGATGGGGGTAATCGTCGCTTCAGTATCTGCGAACTCAAACATGTGTAAGTACCGTGATTTTATACAGTGAGCATAAGAATATGATGATTGGATAGAAGTGAAGGCAATAAGTGACGTAGTAATTGAGTCTTCCCAGCAGAACTTATGCTAAAGCTTTCATTTCTTCTCTCACTCAGAAACATGCCATATTACAGAAGTAAAGTAGATTCAATGTTTTTTTTATTGGCACACTGTAGACAGTGTTCAGTTGACTTTACAGTTAACTTAGAAAAGTGAGGAAACCAGTGCCTTAAAATTATTTAGTAAATAAACTTCATGTGTAATTGAAAATATTAAGTTATGTCAACTTGACAATTCCACATAACTTAATTTTGTCAATTATGTTTTCAATTAAGCACTTAATCATTTTAAGGTTACAGGTTTCCTCAGTTTTTGAAGTTAAGTCGTCTGATCACTTTTTACAGTGTACTATGCGGTCTGGTCAACGCCTCACATTTATAAAACACAAATATGCATGCTTATATGTTTAAATCTAGACACTGACACATTTGAAAGTGTTTACAATGTAAACCCTCTTATATATATAAATGACCGCAGAGATATACAAAAGTTTGTTCACAAAATATTGAATTCATGGAATGAGATTAATTAATGCCATCACATTTTTTTTTTAAATCATATTACATTATATCAGTTTCATTCTGTTTTGTGTGACACACAGAAAGACTGTTACACTTTAACATTCACTGTATTTAATCCATACTTGTTGAAGTTTATTGATAAAGCAATGAATGCAGATGACTCTACTTTTAGTGACTTTAGACTTAATTTAGACTAAATCATTTTAATTAGCCTCTTCTGGATGTAGAATTGCCATTAAATCACCCTTCTTACTTAGAGTCCATGCTGCATATTGCGTTGACCCGGGACATATGATTTGAAGAAGATTTTGCATCTCTAAACGTGCATATGCAAGAGCAATTACTTCAGACATTGTCATAAAAAAAAAGCATTAAGATTATGTAAAATTACCTCTGTGTGAAAACTAATGAGCTCACACTGTTCTTTGAAAATATAGTGCGTAATGCTAATCAAAGCAACAAATTATCATCTCTTGTGGCTTTAATTAATATCTGCCTGAAGTGAAATGGTGGTGCTGGTTTATGATGCATGTCTGCGTGACTGGAGGTCAGTGGCCGAGGATTCTCTGAGCTGTGTGACACTTTCATGAGAGATGCTTCAGGCTCTGCTTTAGCAAACACTTGAAGAGAGACTGAGTTACTGAATACGGAAAACAAAACACTGCTTCAACTAAATTAATTCTGCATTGAATTGCACTGAGACCAGCATTTGTCATTTCAACACGAGCCTTGAAATCCCACTACATCATTTAAACACCAGTAAGAGATATAGCCAGACAGATAACATGAAATACTAGAATAATGACATAAGCAAAAGCGACTCCAGAATCAGAAATTCTGCTTGAATAAAAAGCTAGCAGACAGTGGTCAAAGAAGAGGCACTCATTTATTAATTTATTCTGTGTGCTTTCAGAAATGTTTCTTCGCTCCTCAATAAGTAACGAATAGTGCTTGCATGAAACAAACTCTCAACGAAAATGACTGATAACTAGACGGAAATCCATTTGACCTTGCTCAAGGTTCACTTACAATAGGCCATTTAACTAGCTAATCAAAGGGGTGGGGTGTTTAGAGGAGGACGAGAGACACCTCCTGATAATTAGGCCGTCTCTGATTAACTCCCAGCCCGTTCTGTCCTTCTGTTCCTCGACTCAATCAGACACTTACGCAAAACTCAGACGTTTTCTTCTGACCGCTGCCAGTTCACAGCAGGCCGTCGCTGGGACAGAGAGTTCAGGCACTTCTGAAAAGACCAGCTGGAAGCACTGTCCTCTTGGCACTTGCTGATAACCAGCGATGGCGTTGTCTTGGCTGATGTGCACCTGCTCACCTCAGAGAATAGAGCACTTAGAGCACTTCACTGCGCACAATATTGTAGATTAGCCATACGCTCATCACACATCTGTGTTTTAGACGCGTTTCCATTACCCTTCAAATTGCGCAAATTGAAAACACACCCAATGGAAACACGTAAAACTCCTATATATCGCAAAAAAAGTTTTTTACACTCGCATGAGGTGGTTTTTCAGGCAGTTCGAAAAAGGGATTTTCACAAACTGAAATGGAAACAGTTTTTGCACATTTACGGATCATATATGGTGCGGTTTTATTTTAAAATGTATCATTTTATTAAATTCATAAAAGATAAAAGTATTACGGGAATACTGTATTCTAAACCACAAAGAAATGCCACAATTTATCAAGATCTTGAAGCAGAAATGAGGGAGAAACTCTCTATTAATGCTCGAATACACACATACGTCTCCTTCCATTAATAATAATGGCTAGTGCGGTGACTGAGATATACGTAAACCTATCAACATCCGTTGCTATGATTATTTGAATGATTATCGCGAGAGGAAAAATTATGTTTTAGTCGCATAACATTGGTTAATGGAAACATTTAGACGGCTATTGTAGACTCAACAGCAAAAATCACAGTGAGTCTTCCATTGAGGTATGGTTTGTTAGGATAGGACGATATTTGGCCGATACAACTGAAGATCTGGAATCTGAGGGTGCCAAAAAATCGAAACATTGAGAAAATCTCCTTTAAAGTTGTCCATTTATGTTGGCGATTGTACAGCATTCACTCACAAAAATAAATGTTTTATATATTAACGGTAGGAAATTTACTAAATATCTTCATGGAACATGATCTTTACTTAATATCCTAATGATTTTTGCCATAAAAGAAAAATCGATAATTTTGACCCATACAATGTATAGCCGTGCGACTTATGACTGGTTTTGTGATCCAGACTCACAAATTAAAGGAAAGAACAGAACCTCTGCTTTTGAGCAAAACAAATAGCTTCATTCGTCAAAAAAATCAACATTTTTAACAAAAAGCTGAGAATTTTGTCGAAGACTTTGTCCGTAGATGGAGTCCATCAACACCCCCAAATAGGAGTGTGCCATATATATCATCTACGGTAATATCATAATTGTCTTTTTAACGATGTGCGATCAGACATTATCCAGTGTGTCCCTCACTTAACAAACACACATCTAATGTTACGTGATGTAGTCTAGTAGATTAGACTAGTGCGCTTGTGCATTTAGAGCGCACGCTTTCACTGCGTGATTAAAATACATTTATAATGCCCTCAATGTCAAGAAAAGGAGCAAAAGTACATCTGGATGTCTTTTATATTTATATAATTTAATATTAATATCATACGAAGAGTGACGTTTTTTTCTCTCCAATTATCAGCATGATTATATTTATTAATTTATTTCCATAACCAACATTTTTCTTGGTGAGCTCATCCATTATTATAACGCTGAGACAAAAAAAAAATATAATTACATACATACATGTATAATCTGGCACAATCCGACTAAAAACAAAACAGTGTAACACAAATAAAGAAGAGAGAAATACCATGTCGCCACTTCTCAGCGCCATCTTGATCACAAATGTGATATTGATTTTATACAACAGTTTAATAAACTAGAAGTTAATTATTTAATTATTTAACCTAATTTTGCTCCATTTCACTAATTAAAGAGTCTCTGAGCAACACACTGCAGTTTCGTTACTGAATGAACAAATCTTTTGGATGAATGATTCAGTGACTCGCTCATTAAGACAATGCTTCGTTCCTGAATGAATCGGCCCCTTGAATGAATCGTTTGAATCTCAATGACTCACTCATTAACAGTGACTTGCTGCCACTTACTAGCGGTTTAATTTTCACATTTAATCTATCTTGTTATCTTTAAATCTTTAACAGTCTGTGGAAATGCATCTCAATGTGGATTTAGTTGATCCTGATTTCATTTGATTGATAACAATCCTATTGTGTCTTACTATTCTATGTAAGAATTGAACACATTTAACAGATGATGCAGACATTGATTAGGTTAAAATGGCTTTATAATGGTAAAAATGCCATAAACTTTCAAACAAAGTTCAAACTTATTGTAAAAGATTGATTTCTGTCACTGCTGTGAACTGACCACACAGAATATGTAGACTATCAGACACTTTAGGAGTCTCTGTCCACAACTTGTAACTTGCAATTACCACTTTTAAAATGACTTAATTGCAAAGAAATTGCTTAAAATGTAAAATGTTAATATAAAATTTAATTTGGATTTCTTATTCAAACAAGATCTTGTCATCCAGCATCTCCTCCCGTCCTCTTTCATCCTTTTCATCAAAAATCTGTTTTAAGTGGACAGATCAATACAGGACAAAGAACATCAAAAACATGTTGGTTGTTGGAAAATAATAATGTCTTTTCTGTTCACCAAATGCTTTTAATCTTCACTGTTGCTTCAATGTAAATGAACAAGCGTGCCGTTATTAGTTGCGTAGTGACGTGTGTGTTCGAGTAAGCCAGATATGAGCATATTCTGCGCAATACACTGTATTTAAAGGGGTGGTTAATTATGATTTGACTTTTCTAACTTTAGTTAGTGTGTAATGTTGCTGTTTGAGCATAAACAACATCTGCAAAGTTACGACGCTCAAAGTTCAAAGCAAAGGGAGATATTTGCTTTTACAGAAATGGCTTTTTAAGGACTACAACAAACGGCTGGTAGAGACTACACCACATTCCTCCCGGGTTAGTGACATCACTAACCCTAGAATTTACATAAACCCCACCCCCTGAACACAATTTATAGATTATCATGACAGAATATGCTAATCAATGACTAGAAGATAACTACACATCCGCTACATAAATTCATCAACTAACCATTCAAAAATGTCCTGTTGCTTCTACATGTTGTCACTTCTTGAGTCTCTCTATCTTTGTCTGACTCCGGGTTGAACATAAACATTGACATTTTCATTGCATGTGTGTGTGAGGTAAAAAGACACGAGCTCTTGAGGCTCCGCCCCCTGTGCCGGGAGCAGCAGCTCATTTGCATTTAAAGGCACAGACACAAAAACAGTGCCTTTTTGCTCATCCTCAAAAAGTGACTATTTTAACATGCTATATAAAAATATCTGTGGGGTATTTTGAGATAAAACTTCACATACACACTTTGCAGACTTACCGTATATACCCGAATATAAGACGAGGTTTTTGTCCTAAAAATAGGCTGAAAAATGTGGGGTCGTCTTATATTCGCGATATAGACGAAATCACGGGGGGAAAGGGAGAACGAACAACTGAATAAATATGAAATAGTGACTGAAACATGACCCATTAAGACAAATGATTTCGGCTATACTTGCATGTAAAATTAGAGAAGCAACATTCTGTGTTTAACTGAATTAAAACACTGCTCCTCTCTGCCGCGCGAGACGCAGAGAGAGCGAGCAAGAGAGAGAGAGAGCGAGAGAGAGAGCGAGAGAGAGAGAGAGAGAGAGAGAGAGAGAGAGAGAGAGAGAGAGAGAGAGAGAGAGAGCACAAGAGAGAGAGCACAAGAGAGAGAGAGCGAGAGCGAGAGAGAGAGCGAGAGAGAGAGCGAGAGAGAGAGAGAGAGAGAGAGAGAGAGAGCGAGAGCGCAAGAGCGAGAGATAGAGAAAGGTGCGTGCGCGCGCTGGAAGAGAGAGAATGAATTATCACTGCAATTTTCAAATAAAATTATTTTCTGTTGAAAACCAGATTTTTTCCACAAAAATCTCTTTTTGTCCCAAAAATAAGTCTGGAAAATGGGGGGGTCGTCTTATATTCAGGGTCGTCTTATAGTCGGGTATATACGGTATTTTACATCTTGTGAAAAGGGCATTATAACTCCCCTTTAATATATCATGATGACTCAAGAGTATTTGCACTGAATCTGCGCAGATTTGACTTACACGAACTTCCCCAGCAAAGTGAGTAAACATAATAAGTTGGCTGGTGATTTGACGGTGTTACCCGCCACTGTTGATTATTACCCGCATATGGCGAGTTGGCGGGTGTTAATTTCAAACCCTGGATGAGCTATAATCTAGCTTATAATTGTGTCCCCTTCAGACAGGATAACATCTCCGAAAGGTGTCCTCCTAATCGGCTGCAGACAAGCTGTGGCAAAGAGTCGCTCTTCACAACACGCCTTATCACATGTTACACCAAAAGCTTTTCACGAGTGTGGTGTTATTCTGCCACGCATGAGTGGAGCGGTCTGACAGCGGCCGTAGAGTGAGCGAAGGCCAGATCCCTGATAACCACACGGATGGGCTTGACATTCTCCCACTGCATAATGACATCAGCCGGTGTTCCCGAGCGTTCCCTGCATTACAGCCGGCGTGTCTTTGGCTCTGGCTTATCGGTTAAAGCGCCGGAGGTGCGACTAAAAGGAAGTGACAGCAAAGCCCTGGTGTGATTTCACAAGCCATGTTAGATATGTTTGTAGCTAGTGTCCTTCAAATGACATTAACGTCTTACAGTAGCTCATAGAAATGAGCTTTATTAGAGAATACACTTTTGGTCATGGGCAATGTTTATACTACGGCTAATTACATTAGCTCTCATTTTCTCAAGAGTTGCGCTGCAGAACACACGGATTAGTCGTCAGGGCACGAATGAAGAGCGTTGCGAGAGCTGGAGACATCTTCTGATGTGATTATGAAGATGCTGACCACGCTTGTAAGCTGGTATTAAACCATGGATACAGTGCAGATACAGTACAGGAACAACGGGAAGTGGATTGAATCAGAATGTTTACCTTAATACTCGTTTCTTGTCTTATTGCGAATGATGGTGCACATTATTCCAAATACTTATTTTGCTTGAAGAATTGGTAACACTTTATTTTACAGTGTCCTCATTACATATGTTACATGTACTTAATAACAGTAAAATATGCATAATTACATGCAACTAACCCTCAACCAAACCCTAATCCTACCCTAACCCTATAGTAAGCACATGTAGTTCATTCAAAAACTGATTCACCAAAAACCTTTCCTCTACCATAAATATTATGATACAAATAGTAATTAAACAGTAATACAGTATATATTACCGTGTAATTACTATTTGTATGGTGATATATTGCATACAGTAGAGGCCAAAGTGATGTCCGGAAAATTGACAAATTTCACCCTTTATTCAGATATTAATAAACATTTGTTAAGTATTTTGTAGTCATATTGCGTAGTTGTACTTGGAGTCAGTTGTTTTATTTATGAAAATAACACAATGAAACATGACAAATTGTGCGTCATAATTTCTGGCCAGGCTGCAGAAACAAGAGAGAACCTACAAAATATTAATAACTGATTATGGTGTACTGTAGTAATGTATGCTTCTTACTGTTTTTCCATGTAATTTCTTTTTGCATAGTGAATAAAAACTAGCTGCATTTGGCCTGTTTGCCAAATAATTTTGTCAAATAAATATCTTAACCAGGTTTAGTGTTTTGTTCGACCTCCATAAAAAAAAAAAAAAAAAAAAATCAAATATTTGTCTCATATTTTGATGGTTTAATTGAACTCATAGGGTCATTAAACACTAATATCCCTTCTGGACGTCACTTCTGGCCATTACTGTAGATCGAGAGTTTGTCTGAAGCTACAGACCTTTTAGTGTTCATCCTTTCCCATGTGTGTGTGTGTGTGTGTGTGTGTGTGTGTTCCAGACATGTCAACATTCATTTGTCGCAGGACATCTCTTTGAAGAGCTTTCAGACTCATTCTTAATCATATTTGCTTGCCTCAAATCCTTTAATTTGTCCATTCGCTCCCCTGCCTCGGGCCTTTGAGAATACACAGAGTCCATCACAACACACCTGTGATGTTTCAGAGAAAACAGCTCTGGAGAAGTGAGGCTTGTGCATTTACAGAGAACAGCGGCTGCTGTGCACATCTCAGTCCCTCAAACACTATCGCATCTCAACACATTGTTAGCATCTTAGTTATGAGCGTAATATCTGTAGCATCCAAAAATAGACAGCACTTAAGAGAATTAAAAGCAGATCTCCTCTAATCCGTGATCTAGCCACGGTTATTCTGTCCTGGCTGTAATGAGCCCCAGCCCGCACAGGTTAGCAGATGCTGACCGCTGCACACACACATCCCTGTCCGGTGTTCAGTTACACACCAATGACATCCATTACGGTATTGCTGAACGCCACTGTCCACTCTGCACTTTACATAACCCGTCTCTAAGCTGTAGATGAAAATGAAAATGCCGTGTTGGCGGTGGACAACGAAAAGTGTAGTGTATATTAAAAGATCTTATATAATAGATAAAAAACATGAATTTCTTCAACGAGAGGGGGAAACGGGCCACACTAAAGCAACACACACTGTTTCCACTGCAGATCTTCAGTCGTATCTGGCCAAGGCAACACTGTAATTAGGAAGTAAATGCTGCACTAAGTCAGAATGTGGTTTTGCGAGCATTTCCAAGGGACAACCAGTCTTGTGGTCTGTGGTTTCTATCATCAAATGCAAATTGCACAGTTGAGGAGGAGTGGCACTGACTCACAGGCTTCATACGGCCCAGGCTCAAACATTCATGTGGTGTAATATGTCAGAAGCAACATATTCATGTCTTTTCCAGATTGTGGACGTGCCATTAAAAACACCATGGCAAGGCTGTAATTTACAAGATCACTGCCCTCTTTCTTTCTCCTCCTTTTGCTGGGTTTTTTTTGGTGACGCACGCCAACAACAAGGAAGGAAAAGTCAGGCTGTGATGCAATGAATGACAAAATACCTGAACAAAGAACACAAACACATACTAGCATTTCCATAAAACGCCTCTCCTTGTGAAGATGTGCGCTGCTTCGTCTGGTGTGTGTGACGGAGAACGACATCTTCTTGTTTCTTTCAGATTAAACATGCAGTGGCTGTTATCTGTGTTCGAGTTTCACAGAACACTGTTAAGTTGAAGGCGGTTTATATTGTTTCTGTGTTGAAAATGGGAACCTAAAAATGTGCTTCACGTGGTTACATCTAAATACATTTTATTTTAAGCTAAAATTAATACAATATAAAAATGAAATGCTAATTCAAAAACTATTTATACAACTTAATTAGAAACTAAAATAATGCTGGTTGTTGGAGTATAACTAGAAGAGAACAAGATGTTTTACTGTTTTCTGCTCACCTGTGTTTATTTGATCAAACATACTTTCAAATATTGTGAAAAATTGTAAAACATGTTTTCTATGTGAATATGTAGAATTTTCAGCATCATTACTCCAGTCTTCAGTGTCACATGATCCTTCAGAAATCACTCTGATATGATGATTTGAGGCTCAAGAAACATTTATGATTATTATCAGTGTTGTGTACAATTTTTTTTCAGGATTCTTTGATGAATAGAAAGCTCAAAAGAACAGCATTTATCTGAAATATAAGTTTTGTAACATTATAAATGTCTTTACTGTAATTTTGATCAATTTAATTCATCCTTGATGAATAAAATTATTGATTCATTTTACCCCTACCAAAAAAAAATAAACCTTTGAACGGTAGTGTATAATGTTACAAACGGTTTTGAACTTTCTATTCATCAAAGAATCCTGAAATAAAAATGTAAATAACTGTTTTCTAATAATCATAAATGTTTCTTGAGCATCAAATCCTCATATTAGAGTGATTTCTGCAGGATCATGTGACACTGAAGACTGGAGTAATGATGCTGTAAATTCAGCTTTGATCACAGGAATAAATTACACTTTACTGTATATTCACATAGACAACAGCTGATTTACATTGGAATAATATTTCAGAATATTACTGTTTTTTTGTTTGTTTTGTTTTTTAATCAAATAAATTCAGCCTTGGTGAGCAGAGGAGACTTCTTACCAATCCCAAACTTTTGAACGGCAGTGTATATGCACTACATGTATTCACATAAACATGGGAATATGTACACAATTATGAGGGAAATATATTGTGATATATTTGTAAAAGCTCATTGAGTATTCAGTGTTTAGTCTGTGCGCTGTGGGTTTACTGCAGATTCCCGTCTTCCAGACTTCTGTGTTTGTGTTAATAAAGAGATATTTGTGATCAGATCCTCCAGGCTGTCCTTTACAGCGTCTGCACTTCAGTCTTCTGTTCTTCTGGAAAACACGAGATGTCTTGCACAATGTCCGAGATGCTGTTCACTCTGTTACACTGAAAGTGAATGATACTACACAGCTCCAAACAGGACAAAACACCATTAGTATTCAGTATGACACAAATGGCAACACATCAAAAAATAAATAAAAAAGTTAATGCAGCTAAAATTTAAATCAATCATTAAACAAATAGATAAACTTTTAATTTAATGGAGATTTTGCACCTTACTCCTGAACTCTTTCCTCCTCCTCCTCCCTGCCCGATGACTGTGTGTCTGGCGTACTGTACCAGTGTTAAAATAGCTCCTTATTAGTTTATGTCCTTTTTGCAGCTTGGAAGTATAAATCATATCCACTTTTGTGTTATTAAACACATTCTGCCTAACTCTTCCTTTTGTGTTTCATGGGGAAGGACGATAATACTGCGACTGAACGAGAGCGTGAGGACAAAATGTTCTCTTCAGACTGAAGTCTTTAAGGGTCATTCAGGGGGACGGGGGGCTTATGTCCACATACCCGTGATCTTTGACCCCTTTTATCTGCAATACAAATGATTTGGTGTTGAATCTTCTCAAGGTCAATCCATAGCTAATCCCTGTGGGACTTATGGAGTATACATTAATACACCGTTATAGAACAACTGATCACATTAAGATAAGTGATCTCATTGTCATGAGTTCCATTGTTAGTTCAGTTGTTTTTAGAATAGAATAGAATAGAATAGAATAGAATAGAATAGAATAGAATAGAATAGAATTCGTCTGATTTGTTTTTTTTTGTTATGACGTTATCTGTCAGATTCAGACTGTAGATTCACTTGCACGCACGTGTTATGATTACCGCCGCTGAAATCTCTCACTATGAACTCTATGAAGACACAAACACCGTGTTTTGAGATAGACTCACTGTATTTATGTTACTGAAGATTGTGTTTTCAGTGATTATGTGTTGTTGCAGTTGTCTCTCAAATGCATGCTGTTGTTTGTTATGATCATATTCTGCAAAAACATGACGTGAATGGTCAGGGCGCATTATGTTACTGTAGTGCTCTAAGATTTTCTTTATTATTTCAATGAAATTAATGTACTATGTTTTAGTTTGATAATGTCTTTTATTTAATATTTTGTATTTTTATGGGATTTTATGCTACTAAATTATATTTCCGCTGTATTTATAATCCATTTATTCACTTTTTGAGCATAGACCTGAAACTAAAATTCCAATTTAAACTGTTGTAAATCTTGAATAATGTAGAGCACAGACTGAAGTTTGGTCTCTTTTCACAGACGATACTTGACAGATTATTGATGAAGAGAAAAAAGTTTGAAAAAGTGAACTTAAAAAAATTACAGAAATTTATTGGTATGAAAAATGCACAAAAATACTATTTTTGCGTTCAAAATTTTTCATTTAAAACACGTAAACTGCAATAAAATCAAAGCCATAAATCTAAACAAGTTGTTCCAAATGTGAGGCTGATAGTGAATGAGCTTTCAGTGAGAGTGTGTTCGGCTGCAGTACCAAACGCTTCCACTAGAGGAAATGCGTCTCCCATTCATTTCCAATGCGTCATTTCCGACCGCGAGGAGCACAAGTGGGACTATTTTATACAGGACCATTTAACCTTTTTGAATCATGCCCATGATTTTTTTTTTTTTTCACACAGCAGTGCCAAAACATTTACCAAGTTTCGTACCATTCCAATGAAGTAAAAAATGTAAATAATAATAATAATAATAATAATTTTTAATAATACGTAATCTTTCAGTCAAAAATAGCTGAAGAGCACCAGAGGGTTAAGCCGCCAAGTTGCAAGTTTATGATATTAATGTAATTAAATATATAGTGGTGGTGGGCATTCAAAAATGGTTTGAGTTTCAGAGCTGAGAAAGAGTATTAAATGTAACATTGTTCTTCATTACAGAGAAATACTGAACCATAATAACGAGCCTTTAAAACATAAATTAAGCACTCAGGCGCACACATAAAGCCTGCTGCAGTGTACCGGCAAAAAATAATGACTGCGTCTAAAAAACAGCAAGCAGACTGTCTGAACATCTTAACAGTTTATTAATAAACGTATGTTTTCTGAGTCAGTGTCAGCCGAATATGAAGCTGTCGACTCACGCTCGTCCTCTCGCTATAGCAGATTCGCTTAGACAGAAGTGCCCGTTAAGTTAAACGTGTCATGCTAATCTCTGGGATCGTTCTCCTTTGTCCTCGTTCTCTCGCTCCTCCACTGTCGTCCAAACCAAGAACGTAATGCCCTTATATAGCGCTCAAGCTCTGATTTAAGTGAACCACGGGATGTGGGTAATGGGTAAATGAATTCAATGGTAGTGTTTTCCGAATGAAACACAAGAGCTGTGTTGCGTTTAATGTAGAGAGCTGTGTTTATCTCAAACTGAGTATAAAGAAGATAATGTGCTTGAAAGGTTTCACTGAGTGTGCCTTAACTGACCATTTTTAGTGTGTAAGCAACATTAAAAACTGTAATTATCAATCCCAGATCATAAAACAATATACCCCATGACTGTCCGCCTTTCTTTCCATTGTTCTGGGAAAGTTTGAACAAAACTTGCAGAAAACCGCAGTAAAGTCAACTCAGCACCAAATATCTGCTTGATTACTGCCAAAAACTGAAGCCCACAAATACTGTGTACATAGTTTGCTTCTCAGAAATGATGACAAACAAAGCACTTTGGAGCGTAGCTGTGTTTGCCCACAGTGATGATGCAAAAGCTTGACCACTGCTGGTCTCGGTGTGGCTAACGTGAACAGTGCTGCCATGTCCGCTCACTGGGGCTGAGCTCGCCAGAGACGCCCTGGGCCCGCCACACAGGAACAGCCTCTGAAATGAGCTCTCCAGCGTTCCCACACCCTGGAATCACTCATTTACACGTTTGAACTAACTAAACATTCACAACAGCATTATTTGAACAAAAAACAGTTTCCACCAAATTACATAATGACTGCATGATATGTGCAGCTTGTTCAGGAGAGGTCAGTGATTACACGTACAATCCCAGAATCCCTCACACTTACAGCTGAACACTCTAAAAAACACTGGGTTAAAAACAGCCCAATTTGAGTTGTTTCAACCCAAGGGCTGGGTAAACATAGGACAGAACACATGTTGGGTTAATTTTACCCAGCAGATTGGGGTGTGTATTTAACCCAGCATACTGGGTTGATTCATTTTTACTACTTTTTTTTTACTTCATACATGAAGTAATGTTTATGGATTAACTTAAATCCTCTACATTTTTTTTAAAAATATTCGATATATGCTGTGACTCCATAACCTGTCCATAAACAATGAGTGTACCGTTCTGAGAACATATTTCAACTTTCTAAGCATTTATATTCTGTATCTTTTTTTGAATAAAATCATAAATGTTCATTTAGGTGACTCACATCACGCCACTGTATGTTGCTTTGCTTAAAATTAAATGATTTATAGAACAATTGCGAATTTATAGATAAAATAAAATGTACACAAACCTATATTTTACCGAAGACATGCAACAATTTGACGGAGCTACACTGCTCTCTCCTGAAGAGGTCGCAAAAAGCCTGTCTGACCCAAGATCTGGGTTACACAAAAACTACCCAAACATTGAGTTGTTACGTCTGACTCAGGATCTGGGTTACACAGAAACTACCCAAACATTGGGTTGTTACGTCTGACTCAGGATCTGGGTTACACAAAAACTACCCAAACACTGGGTTGTTACGTCTGACTCAGGATCAGGGTTACACAGAAACTACCCAAGCACTGGGTTGTTACATCTGACTCAGGATCTGGGTTACACAGAAACTACCCAAACATTGGGTTGTTACGTCTGACTCAGGATCTGGGTTACACAAAAACTACCCAAGCACTGGGTTGTTACGTCTGACTCAGGATCTGGGTTACACAGAAACTACCCAAACATTGGGTTGTTACGTCTGACTCAGGATCTGGGTTACACAAAAACTACCCAAGCACTGGGTTGTTACGTCTGACTCAGGATCTGGGTTACACAGAAACTACCCAAACATTGGGTTGTTACGTCTGACTCAGGATCTGGGTTACACAAAAACTACCCAAACACTGGGTTGTTACGTCTGACTCAGGATCTGGGTTACACAGAAACTACCCAAGCACTGGGTTGTTACGTCTGACTCAGGATCTGGGTTACACAGAAACTACCCAAACATTGGGTTGTTACGTCTGACTCAGGATCTGGGTTACACAAAAACTACCCAAGCACTGGGTTGTTACGTCTGACTCAGGATCTGGGTTACACAGAAACTACCCAAACATTGGGTTGTTACGTCTGACTCAGGATCTGGGTTACACAAAAACTACCCAAACACTGGGTTGTTACGTCTGACTCAGGATCAGGGTTACACAAAAACTACCCAAGCACTGGGTTGTTACATCTGACTCAGGATCTGGGTTACACAGAAACTACCCAAACATTGGGTTGTTACGTCTGACTCAGGATCTGGGTTACACAGAAACTACCCAAACATTGGGTTGTTACGTCTGACTCAGTATCTGGGTTACACAAAAACTACCCAAACACTGGGTTGTTACGTCTGACTGAGGATCTGGGTTACACAGAAACTACCCAAGCACTGGGTTGTTACGTCTGACTCAGGATCTGGGTTACACAGAAACTACCCAAACATTGGGTTGTTACGTCTGACTCAGGATCTGGGTTACACAAAAACTACCCAAGCACTGGGTTGTTACGTCTGACTCAGGATCTGGGTTACACAGAAACTACCCAAACATTGGGTTGTTACGTCTGACTCAGGATCTGGGTTACACAAAAACTACCCAAGCACTGGGTTGTTACGTCTGACTCAAGATCTGGGTTACACAGAAACTACCCAAACATTGGGTTGTTACGTCTGACTCAGGATCTGGGTTACACAGAAACTACCCAAACATTGGGTTGTTACGTCTGACTCAGGATCTGGGTTACACAAAAACTACCCAAACACTGGGTTGTTACGTCTGACTCAGGATCAGGGTTACACAGAAACTACCCAAGCACTGGGTTGTTACATCTGACTCAGGATCTGGGTTACACAGAAACTACCCAAACATTGGGTTGTTACGTCTGACTCAGGATCTGGGTTACACAAAAACTACCCAAGCACTGGGTTGTTACGTCTGACTCAGGATCTGGGTTACACAAAAACTACCCAAGCACTGGGTTGTTACGTCTGACTCAGGATCTGGGTTACACAGAAACTACCCAAACATTGGGTTGTTACGTCTGACTCAGGATCTGGGTTACACAAAAACTACCCAAACACTGGGTTGTTACGTCTGACTCAGGATCTGGGTTACACAGAAACTACCCAAGCACTGGGTTGTTACGTCTGACTCAGGATCTGGGTTACACAGAAACTACCCAAACATTGGGTTGTTACGTCTGACTCAGGATCTGGGTTACACAAAAACTACCCAAGCACTGGGTTGTTACGTCTGACTCAGGATCTGGGTTACACAGAAACTACCCAAACATTGGGTTGTTACGTCTGACTCAGGATCTGGGTTACACAAAAACTACCCAAACACTGGGTTGTTACGTCTGACTCAGGGTCAGGGTTACACAGAAACTACCCAAGCACTGGGTTGTTACGTCTGACTCAGGATCTGGGTTACACAGAAACTACCCAAACATTGGGTTGTTACGTCTGACTCAGGATCTGGGTTACACAAAAACTACCCAAGCACTGGGTTGTTACGTCTGACTCAGGATCTGGGTTACACAGAAACTACCCAAACATTGGGTTGTTACGTCTGACTCAGGATCTGGGTTACACAGAAACTACCCAAACATTGGGTTGTTACGTCTGACTCAGGATCTGGGTTACACAGAAACTACCCAAACATTGGGTTGTTACGTCTGACTCAGGATCTGGGTCACACAAAAACTACCCAAGCACTGAAAAAGTAACCCAAAAAATTTCCCCAAAAGGCTTAACCCAGGATTTGGGTACAAAAAATAGACCAAGTTTTTTTAGAGTGAAGGAAGGACATGAGAATCTAGAGACCAAAATATTATCATAAATTCATTATCATAAATTCATATTTACTTCAGAAATGTATAAATCTATATGTTACGAACTGAACATGTAAAACTTTCAAAAGTTTCAGTCTTTTTGTCCCTTACCACAGTTTTGTTGCAGTAACAATCACTGTAGCACTTACAATACATGATTTTGTTGTAAACTGTGGTTACCATGGTACATTATTAGTGAGGGTAATCTAATATAAATCAGTATGTGGGTAGTTGTCATGTGATCACTGTCATGTTGAAGACTCTTAGTTTGTATTTTCTTTCCTCGTTGCTGCATTCTTCTCAATTCTTCCTGTGTTTAATCTGTTCCCTCGGTTAGTCACTGGCTGTGTGCATGGAAACTATGTACAAACATTAATTAAACTATTTAATAATCAAGTTAAAAGGATTGTATCCCTGTATGATATTACGCTGTACCCACATTGAACCAGCGGTTTGTAAAACGGATAGATGGATGATTCAGCTGCGGCTCATTCAGTGCAACCGTCGCAGTGCATTATGGGTATTCTCTAGCCATTGAGCATACATTGGTTGTACACTCATTATTGTGGTGCATTGTGGGATTGAATGAGTGCACTCAGTAACGTCCACTTTGGTTTCGGACACCACTACTAATGGCTGTCTCCTCAATAGTGCCATATTTAAGGGTTTAGAGGCGATTTCAGACACAGACATAGTTTACCTGTGTCATGTTTAGTTCTTCGTTCACTGTGTATTTATACCTTTGTTTGTCAGATGTCCCTTGTACTAATTACTTCAGTGTATAATTACACCTTTTGCAGGACTTGTGCAAACCAGGCCAATTAGAAGCAATTACGTGTCATTCTCCTTTTTGTGTTATACACACATAAGTATTATTACAATCCATTAAATAATTATCCTACATTATAAAACTGACCATAGATCAGTTAAAGCGTTACACACTTGTTAATGTCTTCATCGGATCAACGCCTTTAGCGGGAAAACATTAGAAGTTTTCAAAACCAAGTTTCGAAACAGAACGACGTAACAAAGCCTTGTTTGACTTGATGAGTTTGAAACAACCTCCAAACCACTGATTCGAAACAAGATTTGTGAAAGTTTTGAGGCTTTGTGAAGTGTTGCTTATTATTGTACCATGTCTTGTGTACCTTTGATATGACAAGTATACTGTGATTTTTTCCGGTTCTGGCTGCTGAGATCTGGTTTTCTTTAATAAATAAGCTGCATTTAGAGCCACGCCTCAACTATTCCTCTACTCCTCTACTACACGTTACAATTACATTATTAGTTCTACCATTCGTCTGAGGAAATATTGCTATAAATGATAACTTAATGAGGTACGACTCAAAATATAACAGTGTGCAAATCTGCAGAAACCATGTTTGTTTTAGTATTAATGGGTCAGGCAGAGTCAGCAGCCTATTCATAAAATCATAAAGTCACACAGTGCCAAGCTGGATATCTTCTGCTCTCTTAAGCCTAAATACAGTAAACTCAATATTAGTTGAGGTGTTTCCTTGAAAAGACATAAATGCGCGGTGTCATTCAAACACAGGGAGTGCAAAACCCTGGCGTATTTATACTCTGTGTATTTTTCTCGTTTTCTTCCTGGACTGCCTCCAGCGCTGTTTAACAAAAAGAAGACTGTTTTGAATGAAATGCTATAAATTAGAATATCTCAGCTTCCCCCTTGACTCTAATGTTTACTTTGGTGGCTGGGAATCAAGCCAGTGGAGAAGGAATAGTTTTCAGAAATAATTGTAAGGCACAGACTAATTACTTGTGATCCGCCTCTGGGGAAAGCTTAATCCCGATTCATGCTCAGTATCTTGATAGAGTGGAAAAGACGATCGCTTTCCTGCCAGTTATTGTGTGTTGTTGCCAGCCAGCCTCACAATCGGCGGTCTGTTTGGCGTAATTGAGGAACACCTCGCAGCGATGACGAATTTCTGTATCTCTGCATTGTCCTCCGCTTCAATTCAATATTCTCAGAGCAGTGTAAACCAGCTATGAATGGCACCGGGATGATATACATCCGATTGGATTAGACTCAGGAATGCTGTCCTCAAGAACAGCTGCTGACTGCTGGCGACTCTCTTGAGGAAGGAGCCGTTTGCGTTTAGCGAGTGAGGTCAGACTTGTGTGACCCCGTAATATAAAGCCACGTGTGTATCTTGACAGGGGATCTTGTTTTCATTAGCTCTGGCCATGAAACCGAATCGTATCAAATGCATTCTCTGAATAAATGTGAATTAAGCAGGAGTGAGAATGTATTCGCTGTCCGCAGATGCATCTTCTGTTTTAACTGGCCAAATCAGGTGACCAGTCACACCCAGATGCTAATGAGACTGAGGGGTGAATTCACAAGTTTCATCCCAGGCTCTTTGGAAAAATGTACTTGTGGGGACATTTCTGTTAAATGATATTAGGTTTCTTCTTGTACTTGCGCTTTCAAAGTGAACTGTGCAGTGAGTGGCGTTAAAGAGATGAATGTGACTCTGGCATCGCTTTATTGTGCTGACTTGCGTAGGCTAGTCAGGTAGTCGACTACTTCAACTGGTTTGAGGCCATTGAGAACTCAAGCACTCAATCATGACAAAACGACATGCTTGTTTTTCTTAAACTAGCCGTGACTGCGACCAAAGAGAGTTTATGGCAGGAGGACGATGACGATGAATAGACTACATTCATTTATTCTTTTTATTTTATTTTTTTACAAAATATATAAATAGGGTTGGGTGTCATTTGAATTGTATTGATTCTGATTCCAATTCTGCTTATCAATTCCAATTCTTATCAATTTTCTAATTTCAATTCCAATGAGGCAAAAAAAAAATTGTTATCATTAATTTTTTTAAGTCTTATTGCAAAACATTTAATTGTAGCTGACTATCATGAACAAAAATCAACAGGCTAAAGAACA
Organism: Scardinius erythrophthalmus; assembly: GCF_964197995.2. Classification (NCBI taxonomy): domain Eukaryota; kingdom Metazoa; phylum Chordata; class Actinopteri; order Cypriniformes; family Leuciscidae; genus Scardinius; species Scardinius erythrophthalmus. The sequence continues at coordinate 43,434,883 of NC_138229.1, read as the reverse complement.
CTTACACAAGGAGCGTTAGCCTGTGGTTTAAAAATAGTTTAGTGAAAACAACTAGCCAAGCTAATATAAATTTCATTATGGACAAGTAAACACTCAGTAATTAAAAAAAGGACAAATAAACAAAGCAATCGCACATACTGTATAAACACAACTGAACAAGGATACGACTAAACAGTGTTTTAAGTAGGGCTGTCAATCGATTAAAAAATGTAATCGTGATTAATCGCATGATTGTCATGAGTTAACTCGCGATTAATCGCACATTTTTTATTTGTTTTAAATGTACCTTAAATTAATACTTTTTCAAATTTGTAATACTCTACTCAACATGGGCATGGATAAATATGGATGCTTTATGCAAATGGATGTTTATTATTGAAACCATAGTCAACATAGAGCATGAAGACGAGACATGTTTCAAAGGTCATAGATGTTATTAGACATGTAGAAAGAACAAAGAAATACCAGGTTCCCATTACTTCTCTTTCTTTGCACTGAGCAATTTATTAACACAAACATGTTTAGATTTTTGCATGACAGGGCAGCTCTTCTGAAAATGCTAAATGTACATTTATTATTTATTATTACATTAGTTTGTCTCTCTCTGTGCCCATTTTGATGAAGCTAAATTCTCAATAAAACTGTTACATTGGTATATTTTACTGTTTCTGTTGTCAAACAACGGAATGAATATGAAATGGTGACTGAAACGCGACCCATTAAGACATAACCAGCTCTCCCTTCCAAGATGTTAATCTGCACAAAAATCCTGATAATCGAGCCGTCGTCTGATGAAATCAAATACACATAAGATAAACACAATATGTGCTGTGATTTCGGCTATAGGCTACTTGCATGTAAAATCAGAGAAGCAACATAATATCTGTTTAACTGAATTAAGCAGCGCGAGACGCAGAGAGAGAGAGAGAGAGAGAGAGAGGTGCGCTCGTGCGTGCGCGCGTGCTGGGAGAGCGGTACCGATTCTCAGAAACTAAATAAGGTTTGGGCGCTTTTTTGAAGGGAAAAAAATCGCTAAATGGGTCTGCAATGTCGCTAAGTTGGCAACACTGTGTATCTCCATTTCTCCAACTAGGAGTTGGGCCACGGGTCAAACAGAAAATACGCGCTGCGTTAATCGAGCGTTAAAAAAATTAGTGCCGTTAATATGATTTTGCGTTAACGCGTCATTAACGCGCTAACTTTGACAGCACTAGTTTTAAGATTTTCAGGTATTCAGGTACAGAAACTTATCAAATATAAAATGAATAAACATACATTACAAATATAGTTACAAAAGTTATTCCGTCAAGAACAGCAAGTACATTTTTTTTGGTCAAAAACAGACGTTTGATTAGTGTTGTTATAGAGACGGCAGCAGGAAGATTAGGCTGCTGTCACTTTACGGGAAAGACCTATTTATACCCATATGTCTGGGTGGGTGTGTCTCTGCATGCAAATCTCACTGGCCAATGTTCATTGGCTCGTTCAGTGACCACTTGGACGTGATTGGGCTCCCAGGCGAGACCCCATGATGACGTCAGTTCCGACGTAACGTCAAACGTGACTGACTGAATAGGAACTCAGTTCAGTTTGGGTCGTTCTGTGAGCACGCTGTGGATGTGAGCGCGGCAAAGAAAACAGTGTGCGGGTCTTCTTGCACTTGAATGGTTCAAAGTCACATTAAAACGCACACAAAGGAATTGATAAGAGGAATCACAAGTATCCGATTCCTGACCTTAAGGATCCGATTCCAGAATTGGAATTGGATTCTCAATTCCCAGCCCTACATAAGAGATGTAATTTCTGCAAACATTGGGCTGTCAACTAATAAACACTCATTGACATTATTATTATTATTATTATTATTATTTTAAACAATAATAGCCGACTAGGAGAAATCAGTGCAACCACTAGTCGGTCGTTGTATGTGTCTCAACAGTTCGGAAATGAAATAGGTTAAAAGGTTAAAGCTCTATCACATTTGAAATTAACGTACCACCTACACTAAACCCTGAACACCATAGTGTAAACAAAAGCAAATGAGAGATAACAAAGCATTACTTAAGCAACCCGGCCGTTGTTGCTTGCTTCTGCAAAATCAAAAATGAATGGCTATGCTCTTCTTAATTTTGTCATTTCATCTGCATATTAACATTTGTCCATTTGTAGTCAGTCCTGTAATTTTGTGTGTGTGGAAAACAGTGATCTGTGACATTCTAGTTGAATATCAACGTTTTTATGTCATTTGTTAATTTGGATTCGAGGACACATTCATGTTGTTATTTGTGGAGTATTATTTTTATTTTGAAGTGAAAATATTACTTCAAAAGTTTCCCAGTATTGGCACAGACAATTTAGATGTTTTTACTAGTGCTATTATTATAAAATGTAATACATATTGTATCCCATGTTATTTATTCTGTAATTCCTTGAGTTAGATGTGCATTTCAGACAGTGAAAACTTTTAGGCTAATTCGTGTTGCTATTAGAACATATCCTAAATTAAAATATGGACAATAAAAATATTCATTCATATACCTACAGTATATATAAGTCATAGAATAAGTTAACATTCCAGATAAATCTTTGATTGGGGATTTTCTTTGTCTGTCATCGGTTATTGAAGTATTCAACTAAATTTAAATAGAATAGTTGATTTAAAAAAATAATAAATAAATAAAATTGCGCATTGGCTAATGCGTTAAATGTCACAATGTACAATGTTCTTAAGGAGGATTTCTTCCCCTAAATCCTGTATCTGTTTTATACTTTGCGAACTGTAGATTTGTTTGAATGTGTTGTCCTGTTTCTCACTGGACTTGCCTCTGCATAACATTAAACCAGTACTGAGCAAATTTATATCTTGGTCTTCTTTCCTGCCTGTTTGGATTGGATTCTGGAATATTCTATATTGGCCCATCTAGAACACCAAACAAGTTGTGTCTTTCCCATATTTACTTGTGGCAAAATGTTGTTCCATTTGTGGTTGTTTACTGTGCGTAGCCATAAATGTCTCTCCTCTGTACACCCTTTCAGTGCCCAAAATATGACTTCCCTTCACCTCCTTACTTGAGAAAAGAGAAAATATTGATGGATAGAATATTATGTGTACAGATGCTGCCAGTCGGTGGGGTCAGATGTTTCGGCGTCAGAAATGCCCAGTCTGGCGTGGAGGTGGAAAAACAGGGCTAGAAAGGATGATGTGATTGAGACTATGATTGCCACTATGAAGCAGACAATTTGGGTTGGCTGACTTCAATTTACTTTGGATGAGTCACATGCTTGTCTGTCTCTACTACTCAAGCTGACAGGAGGAAGCTAGTGGTGCTTTTCTTCACTGAAAACCCTCTTAAGGAAACCTCACTGTCTACTGTCTCAGAAGAGTGCAGTTACGCCATCTGCCAGTAAGGGTTAACTTGTTCACCCCCTCCCTACAAACATCTGACTCCGTTACATTTTTTCACTTAACTCTTTCCCCGCCATTAACAAGTTTTTACGGCAATCCGTGTTTTCGCCGTCATGCGGTAGGGGGCGCTGTTACACATCTTCTGAAAGAGTGCAGCATCTTGAGTTGCAAAAACAAGCAAAGAAGTGGATAGATAGCTTTTCTAGCAGCTAACTACTTTTTCCAGCAAGTTCCGGTTTAGCGCGACCAAAAGCTACATTACTTTTTTGTGTTTTGACGAATCTGCAATTAACTGAAGCAGCACAGCATCTTCTTATTAATCACAAACTAAAATTGTGCATTTCCTCCATCTATTGTTGTATCACACATCTTGCTTATTCACCGAGATCTTCTGGCGATTATGTAAAAGACGTGGGTTCACTAGGTTGATATTTTACATAAATCGACAAGTAAAGGTTACACTTTTATATGTGATTTATGCGAACCAAAGATTCAAACAAAGTCTGTGTGGAAGACTTCAAGCACATACAGGTGAATCATAGCCTTTTAAAATTGATTCATTGTCCTGCTTTATTGCAGTCTATATCTAATGTCAAATATCTTTTTTTCTGGAGGGAACAGGCCTTTAGAGATTTTATGAAAACGCATGATATTTCAGCTATTTCAACACATTCCCCTCAGGTCCGTCTTTCTCATCCAAGGACACAGATTTCTGCTGTGCTCTTTTATCATGCCTTTGTCGTCTCTGGTTTTTCTACCTCTGCCTTTCTGGAAATAAAATAAAAATGGCTATGAGACGCTGGTCTCATTATCATATCCAAACATGGCAGTGCACAGTAGAGTTGAGAGTCACTCGACCACTCGGTCGTAAGATAAAAGACATGCTATTCATTTCATTAATTTGGGATTTTGGCCTGGCCATTTGGAAAATATTGTGATTTAATTTAATGAAATCCTGCCTGGCTACTGTGCTTATATAAGTGTGAGATGTTGACTGCCGTGTACCGTGAAAGGTAAATGTTTTTAGACACAAAAAGAAAATGTTGATTTAATGCCTAAATTAGTGCTACTGCATTCGGCTCAAAACTACTGGACATTTTCATATTTATCCATCTTGATTAATGTCAGTCTGACTTCCAACTACATTTCTTCATGAATGTCAAATATCAGGTGCAAATGGACACCCATAGTAATCCAATTCATTATATTCATAAGAAAACAAGCTAAACTGTCTTAGTGAATAGACAATATGCAATATTAACCCATGGTTGTTTGACATTACTGATTGTGTGTCATTTCTGTGTCACCAAATGTTATAACTGCATATTCTAATGCTTGCATTGCAACAAAATTGCAGTTTCAATTGCATTTGTTGACCGAAGAAACCCCACTGGTCGAGCCAGTTTTGCGGCGTGGGGTCCATCACTCCACAAAGCCTCAGTGTTTAGACCGTTCAGGAGAAATCAGCCGACGAACGACTTGCTTCCCGTCCCTGCGTTTTATGCTTAGATAAAAGAAGGCACTGTAACATCCCAAAAATTACATACCATACCTGTGAAGAATGAAAACAAGCCTGCCTTATAATGAAATATTCACTCTTGAATCCTGTTGCGACCTTCAGCACTTTAAAGGGGTGGTTGATTTTGATTTGACTTTTCTAACTTTAGTTAGTGTGTAATGTTGCTGTTTGAGCATAAACAACATCTGCAAAGTTACAACGCTCAAAGTTCAGAGCAAAGGGAGATATTTGCTTTTACAGAAATGGCTTTTTAAGGACTACAACAAACGGCTGGTAGAGACTACACCACATTCCTCCCGGGTTAGTGACATCACCAACCCTAGAATTTACATAACCCCGCCCCCTGAACACAATTTATAGTTTATCATGACAGAATATGCTAATCAATGACTAGAAGATAACTACACATAAGCTTCATAAATTCACCAACTAACCATTCAGAAATGTCCTGTTGCTTCTACATGTCGTCACTTATTCTTGAGTCTCTCCATCATAGTCTGACTCCGGTTTGAACATAAAAGGCTAAAAGTTTAAGTGTTCATTGAGGTGTATGTTCCCGAGAAGTTGCCGTCTCCGTGAAAATGAAACATGCTGCTTTTCAGTCGTGCCTTGATTCTTAATAGTAGGATTTTAAAATGCCACTGTAGGAAAAATACTCACTGCATCCGAAACTGATAGTCAAGGTCCTCGCACACGGAGTCCGAAATTCTAATCCGTAATTTTTGCACGTTAAAAAATAAATACGACCTCATGTTGTGTCAATCACGTTTACACACTGCCTCTGAAACTTTCATCCGTCATAAATTAAAAAAAAAAATCGATTTTGTGTTTTTCACATCTGTAGCAAGCACTTTGAGAGGTGTTTTGACAGTTCAGAGCCACTGAATGATGAACATGAAACAACGCATATGAAAATTTCGGACTCGGTGTGCAAGGACCTTTACTTTGAGGCCGTTAAGTATGTTGTACTACTATATAGTATGAATATGGGTAGGATGAATGAAATTTGGACGCATGTTGTCACTGTCACATGACCTACCAGAATCAGTTGTGTCGTTCACAACTCGTCTCCCGTGGCCTTATGGGATAGGAAGAAAATAGTGTCATAGTCCAGCTTAAGTAAGTTCAGTGATGTTCACTTTTGTTGTGAAAAAAAAAGTAAGTCAGCCAAGCCAGTGCCATTGATATGAATGTGCACTGTATGCTGAGCACAGATCTAATGTACGGCAGGGTTAGTAAGAGTGCTGTGCTAGTATGCCATGTTAAACAACCAGTGAATGCTTACAAATAAAGAAACTGCAGTCAGGTCTATCAAACACCTTCCCTGAGATGGAGATCAATATCCTGAGATCTAAACAGTGACTGGAGCTCAGCTGGATGTAATCAGTGCTGACAAGCTCTTAGCAAACGCAAGGTTCATTTTCTCTGTGTCAATGCTAGAAAAATTAATTCCATCTCATAAGCAGTGAAACCGACAAGCTACATACTATAATCTCTAAGGGCCTGATGTGGCTGTTTTTCATCTATAAATAGCACGCATGCTTTGGGTAAATGATGATGATGATAGTAAATCGGTGGTTCTCATATAACCGTAGCTTGTTCAAGAACAGAACGTCTAATTATGGCTGTGAGCAACTCTTCCAGCTCGGATGGGTTTTATTCTTTAAGATATGGATTCCTGGACATTGTAAGGCAAGCTAAATCCGAGTGCTGTTAATGGGAAAGCATTTCTATGTAACAAGAGTTGGCAGTTATTAGTTAGCATTAAAGAAGGAAATAAAATATAGAGGTTGAAAAAATAAATAAATAAATAAACAATGAACTCTTGTTTCCAGTGAATAACTGAATGCACTATCCCAAACATGGGATTTAACATAAGGAAAACTGATTCAAGACCATTAGCTTAAAGACTCCCTGCAACTCCTGAAACGCCTCCATTTTAGTCTTGAGTTTCTTCCGGGAACGAACACAATATTCCTCATCATAATAATTCATGCGCAGAATAAAGGGGCGGGGCCTGGTTGAGTTAGTTAGTAGTGTGTTAAACTGGTGGTTATGGTAAGGGGCGGGGCATTTCCCAAACACACTCGAAGCTCTCGACCAATCACAACACACTGCTCCAGCCGACCAATCAGAGCAGAGAAACGCTGACTCGTTGAACTGCTGATAACGACTGAACTTGCGACCACAGTTGGCTAAGGATGCTTTCGGGAAACACACTGACAGACTGGGATGCAGCAATGTCAAATATGCATGAAAGCATGAAAAACTATTCTAGTAGAGCCCAGAAATTCCAGGTTTCCCCAATGGATAACTGTGCGCATAACTGGAAATGGTGGCATTTCCGGCATGCTGTAACAGTAGAGAGGAAAGGAAATTAAAGAGATAAAGGGGAACAAATGTAAGCCATATTCAGAGTCACACCTGCATTGGCTTGACTGCTCAATGTGGACAAAGCACGCCTGAGATTTTACATAAACTTATCCATCTTATTCCTGACGAGCTGACTGCGTGTTGAATTATGGGTGGCACTTCCGGTTTGGGGAACTTCCATTCAAAAAGACTGAAACGAATCATTTCAAATCACAAGGTTGCCCTAAAAATAAAGCTGATCCGTCAGTTTTCCTTCATGTTTTATTAATTTCAGACATCGTGAGAATAACGTTACACTTGGTATTTAAACGTGACAAGAATATCTACGGCAAGATCTCCTTTCAGTCACTGCATTCTTTTCCTCGTGATTATTTTCTTTTTTTCCCTTTGCATTCCTCTGTAATAGTATGAAAAAGGACAACATGTACTGCACATCACTTGTGGTCTGTTCATCACTTCAATCACTTTGAAATAGTGTCATGCATTGCTGAAGTAAATGAACATTTTTGATTAAGGTAACATATGTTACATAATACAGATATATATTATTTAACCCGTCGTGCTTTTGGGGTTATTCATGTTGATGCTTTTACACTTTTTAATGTCCTTTTAATGTTCGATGGTTGAAGGGAATAATGTCATCTCATTGTACCCAGTTTAAAAAAAAAATATATATATATATATATATATATATTATTGGGTCATGGTGATTTTGATTCACTAACAATAGCCTTTCCCTGATTGTTTACAGCTTAACGGAAGTTACACCCATATTTCACGCAGAGCATCATGGGGTGTAGGAATAAGGTGGATAATTGGATATAAGAATATCACATAAGAATATTACATACAGCACTTTCATAAACCAAAAGCCCAACTGAGATAGAAAATGAAGAACCTGTCGAGATTGTTAGATTGAATCTCCACAGCAGGAATATTGGATCCCATCTCTTTACATTATCCTGTCAGAAATTTATTTTTTGTATTAGAGATTTTTATCTGATTCACAAAATCAGTGAACAAAACTGTATTAACTAAAGGTATATTTTTAGCCTGAGAGGAAGAGTAATGCACAGGGTTCATTGAATAATCTTAGTTGTGTATATCAGTGGTTCCCAACCTTTTATTGTCTGAGACCCCCTTTTTCCCAAGAAAATATTTTAGGGCCCCCCCCCCTTCACATTTAATGATATTATCGCTCTTGTTGGCTAGCAGCAAGGATGACAAAATATGTTGTTTTCAAGCAAACGGTAGGCTATGTTTATTATAACCAGATATGTTTATGCACAAATAATAGCCTATAGCCTAATATTGAAAATACAATAACAAAAACATCAGTGGGCCATTTGTAATTTAAAAACGTAAGCCTAAGAGTAGCCTATAAATTGGCCCTATTTGAATCGCAATAAAAAAATATCAGTATTCACACTGGTGTGTAGGTAAAAAAAAAAAAGATTGAATAGCCTATATAGGCTATTACAAAATTACTGCTGTCTGGGACCCCAATACTTGCATGTTATTTGTGAGGCTTTATCAATAAGTGTGAGGATCTGCTGGTCGTGAGTAATTTGGTCAATGGTGAAGAGATCTTTACAGGGTAAGACATCTTTATCATCCTCAAGGGTCAGTCTGGCCCATTTGTATTTGTTTTTTAAGGCTGTCATGGTTAAAATCCCATTTTTGGTCAGCCAGGCCAGGGAATGGATCAAATTAGCTAATGTAATATGATCGTTCTCCTTAAAGCATGCATTCCTTTTTTTTTTTTGCGCTATAGCGATCGTTAATAAACATGCGTTTGTTAACAGAATAATGCGTCTTTTGGAGCCGGAATTACTTCTCTGTGTTTGGCTATGACGAGTCACGCAGGTCAAGTACCACTACTCCGCAGCGGCGGCGATCCGAACCAGTGTTAAATAGTCCCAATATAAACACTTATTATAGGTGTACCATAGTGATTCAGAATAAGACAAAAACACGGTTTGGAAGATGGATTCATAATGAACTCGCTCATTATATACATTTTGTAAATTTTTAACATAGAAGAAGTTACGGACGACTTGAATGCTCATTACTCAAAACTTTTCAAAATATGACGCGACCCCCCAGAGAGCTCGCCGAGACCCCCTTGTGGGCCGCGACCCCCCTGTTGGGAACCACTGGTGTATATGCTTCAATGCTTAGACTTCATCTGAACTTCATCTCTACTTCGTCTGGACTTCGTTCGAACTTCGTCTGGCCAGAACAAATCCAACAAGTGTTAGCATACCAAAGCAAAAGCAATGGAAAGTTTTACTGCTTCTCAACATTGTCCTTAAAACCTTGAAAGAGACTTTTCTCTAATCTCTTATGAAGACAAACATCCCTTCAAACCACACTGTCATAAGATTAAACAACAATAGCAAGCATTGCAAGGAAAGTAAAAGAATAAAGATGAACAATTAGATGATTAAATTGGATAATAAATTATTCAATTATAAACAATTATGATTAAATTATTATAAATGAATAAAAAGGATAAAGATAACACAACACAGATGTATGGTTGCTCTCTTGAAGCTACACACACACACACACACACACACACACACACACACACACACATACTGTATGATGCTGTTGAGAATCCTTAGATCCTTCAAGATATTGTGCATTGTTTTGTTTGTTTACTTGGCAAAAGCTTTTGTGAGCGTGGAATATGCACTGATATTAAAGTGATAAAATAGCTGGATATCTTAGAGTTGGTTCTGTGTTTGTCTCCTGATATATTAGACTGCCTGTTTATCACTAGAGATACAAAATGTGTGCATCGCTCAGAAAATGTACATATAGTGACCTCAAAAGCTATATGGGCATTAAAGCCAGACTTAATATTCCATCTGTCTGTCTGTCTGTCTGTCTGTCTGAATCTATAATGATATATTTTAAGGAATGAAAAAAACGTTGATAGTGCTTTTAATATCAAATCAAATGTTTGTGAATGTAGCGTGATGCTAGGGTGCCATTGTTTTTATGCAATGCATTTTTATTTAATAAGTGATACTACATACTACATAAAATTATTAGTTAGAAATTAGTTATACTATATAATCTCTTATAAAATAATTATTAATTGTAAATATTCAGAGCATTTATCTCAGTGAATTAATTACACTGAAGAGCTTGACATAAAAGGATGACATACATAGAGACTGTTTTATGGTTAAAAAACAATATGCCCTAATAAAGATCAATAATACCCAAGGTAATCAACTCTATATTAATTGTTGTTTTATATTTTGTGTGTCTGTACAGGTTGATGCTGATGATGTCCTCACGAAAGAGGAACAACTCTATGTTCTGTTCAACGCAAGGCGGATATGCGAGCTGGCGATCAAGTCCAAACAGAAAACTGGTAAGTTATAAATGTTGTATTCTTTAAAAAAAAAGACTGAGAACACGCAGAGGAAGAAACTGCTAATCTGGGTGTCACTGCATAGACATCCACTGTCTCCGAGCACTACCTGAGAGCAGTCATCTTCACGCTCAGGTCAGGTGGGCATGGCTGAAATGACACCTTTGATGGACATAGGAGTTGTGGACACATGTGTCTCCGCTTGGAGGTCTCAGGTGCTTGAATGTGACTCTGCGCTACGCCACATCCAATCAGGCTGATGCTAAAACGAACTGGCATTGATTAAGCTGGATCTCTCAGCAACACTCCATCAGTCAGTGCCAAAGCCAACAGAATCCATTAGTTTCTATTACACTGGCCTGACACTTTGTTATTTAAAATATTTAAAATAAATAAGCAGCTGTCTGTCAGCTCCCTGTTTTAAAAAAGCACATGTTTTAGTCTTAGACTCCAGGGTGTAGATTTGGTTTGAACACAGCGGGGGTTGAAGTGTGCAGCAGTTTAGCGGCGTCCTGGGTCAGTCTCCCTTGTGAAATGAAATATATTTTATTTTTATTTTTTGGTAAAAATATATTTTGTGTGTGTGTGTTTGTGTGTGGTATCATACTTATAACCTACACGCAAATCTGATGACTAAAAGTAATGATAAGTAACATAATTCCTTGTTTGTATAGGATACACAGATATGAAGTGTTTTATATGATTTCAGCATCTGAAACCTTTTCAACTGGACAGGATTTTTTACTTCAGAGCGCCATGGGAAGTCAAACTTCACCCAACATCTGAAATTGCTAATTTCCTGCTCTTAACAGGTTCTCATTTCATCAGGCTCTGGATGATTTATGTAATATTTTTGGATATCAGAAAGCCAGGTTTTTCCTTATATCAATCATCATTAGAACAGAAAACCTTTTACACAGAGAGAAAAGTAGCCTTGTCCAAAATTCATGAAGGCCCAGACTTAAAAACTCTTGATTCTACTCTGCACTTGCCCTTATAAAAATGTATTCAAACGGGTTGCGATTGGTATGCGAGAATTGCAACAGCTGCTCTGCCTTGCAGCGTGGGTATATGAGGAGCCAAGCCGTGACCCGGCCGCCCAGCGGTGGTACAGCCACTGTGGAGACCAGACAGGGAACTAGGGTTACATACATAACGAGACGTTCCATTTCAGTCGGTCACGTTCGATGCCACATTGGTAGTGACCAACGAATAGGAATCCCTACCAAAGCACCACAGATGCTGCCCTGTTAAAGCCTCCTGATACCTCTATGCAGATGGGGTGAAGGATAGGACAGGGCTTACACAGAGAATGTCCATCACTGCTGTTCCGCATGACCCACTCAGTGACCCAACACTGAGGAACACTGGGAAAGCATGCCCTTTTTCCACTGGAAAAGAAACGCTGCGGAAGCCATACTTACCCACTTGGGCTGAATTACATATGACATGTCTCTGGGGTGGCTCAGCCTAATTAGGGTGGCACTACACCTAGCAGAGACCACTGGGAACGATACTGGCTTCTGTTTAGGAGCTATACTGTGGAAATATACACATATGAGATCCCCTCAGGGTCACACATATGGGCACCCAGCCTACCACCAGTTCTCATGGATACATCGAGTGCAGGTCTGGTGCTTGGATACATATGTGGGCGAGGTCTCAAGATGGCATGGGAGTCATCCGGCCTGAATTCTATGCACGATTCGTCGACTGGAAATGCCTTCAGGTCCCCTACCCTCTTAATGGAAGCCAATGCAACCAGTAGCAACGTCTTCATAGACAAGATTTTTAGCTCTGCTGACTGCAGAGGCTCAAAGGGGGTATTCTGGAGTGCTCTGAGCAAATCCCAAGAGGGTATGGAGGAAGGGGAAGGTGGATTTAACCTCCTCGCTCCCCTAAGGAACCTGATGACCAGGTCGTGCTTCTCGACCGACTTGCCTTCTATTGGCAGACATTTCGGCAGCATAGACTTTCAGGGTGGCCATCAACCACCGCAACGGTCGCAGTCTTGTCCGTACGGACCAGTATGTCTTTGCTGTAGCGTTTTTTTAGGCGGCCTACTGTGAGACGCCTGTGGTAGAGGCATCCGTGGCGACCACAGCATACCTGGACACTTGTTCTAGGGGCACTCCAGCCCGAAGAAACAAAGGGTCCGACCACGGGCTAAAGGTTCGTCGGCAGACCTGAGTGATTGTCACCCAGTGAGTCCATCTCAGGACTCGCCCATGAAGCCAGTGCTGAAGCGGCCTAATATGAAGCAAACTGAGCGGCGTTACTGCGGCTGCCATATGACCCAGGATTCTCTGAAATAATTTAAGTGGGGCCGCTGTCCTTCCTTTGAACGAATTCAAGCAGTTCGACACTGACCGAACATGCTCTTCTATGAGGCTTGCTGTCTGGGCGACCGAGTCCAACTCCATACCGAGAAAAGAGATCCTCTGCACGGGGGCTATTTTGCTCTTTTCCCAGTTGACCCGAAGCCCCAGCTGGCTGAGGTGACTGAGCATCATGTCCCTGTGTACGCACAACTGATCTCGTGACTGTGCCATTATGAGCCAGTCGTCGAGATACAAGGGCCCCCACCGCAACTTTCGTGAAGACGCAGGGAGACAGGGACAACCCGAAGGGAAGGACTTTGTACTGATATGCTTGACCCTCGAACACAGAAACGGTCGAGGGAGAATTGTAACATGAAAGAGCAGGAAGAGCAGAAAACAGGAGATGATTATAAAAAATGAGCAGGGTTTATTGAATAATCTTAGTTGTGTATATGCTTTAATGCTTAGGCTTCATCTGAACTTCATCTCTACTTCGTCTGGACTTCGTTTGAACTTCGTCTGGCCAGAACAAATCCAACTAGTGTTAGCATACCAAAGCTAACAAGGAGAACTGAAACACGAAAAATCGTCCGTAACCTACCGTAGGTTAGATTTGATTTCGCCCTGCAGCTCAGGCTGGAAACCTGTACATTCTTCTATCCTGCTTCCATTACAAATCTGCGGGGACCAATCACAAACTGGCTTATCCACCTGACGCGCTATTGGCGGGTTTAACACGATTGGCTCTCGCATGACTGTCAATCCAATTCCTTTTAACCTCTCGACGATGCTCAATGGCTTCTTTAGTTTAGCAAACAAATCGCTCGATTGGGTGTAATTACCACTCACTTTCATATTTTTTTCTCATTGTTACTCGAGCTCGGATCAGTACCAACTGTTCGTGATCAAGCTCACAGTCTCCGGAGATCGGCCTAACGTTACTGATCACGGCAGAAATGAAAGTGAGAGCGCGCACTTTATGACAGCTCATCGAGTCTTTTACAGATATAAAGTTTACCAGTTTATTAAAGCCCCACTGAAAAGGTGTGTATATATTTGTTTACTGTTAGTTGTAACGAGTGTTTTGTGTAATTCGCTGTGTATGTTGATGTTAAAGAAAGGGAGAGAGAGAGAGTTTATGGATAAGACTTTAATGCTCACTTCTTATACTGTGTTTATTCAGCTCTTACAGTGATTCTCTGGAGTAAAACTAGCGCTCATCTTTTGTGTGATGTACAATAAACTTCACTGAACTCATCAGTATATTTTTGGCCATCGTTCAGACGGGGTCCGCTACAACAGGCTTGTACTAATAGTGGATAAAAGCAAGATGAAAAATAAGTTATAACCGTAATTAAACTAGACTATACCTGTTCCATCCCCATACAGCATATATTCTCTGACTCTGTGGGCATTGATGTCCGACTCCGGGTTGAAATGAACACTGCTAGTGAGAGTTAGTGTTTTTTTCCTGATTGTCCTGACTGAAGCGTGAGCTCATGAGGCTCCGCCCCCTGTGCCAGCAGCAACAGCTCATTTGCATTTAAAGGGATACACACTAAAACGGTGCAGTTTTTTTCTGAGCCCCAAAAAGTGACAATTTAAACATGCTGTAAAAACTGATCAGTTGGGTATTGTGAGCTAAAACTTCCACAACACACACGGGGGACATCATAGATTTATTTTACATCTCGTGAAAAGGGGCTTAAAGGGGCTTTAAGTGATGACATAATTGAATAATTTTTTTCTGCGTCTTATCTTCACTTAGTGACTTATGTTGTGATGTCTAAACGATACATTGGCATTGTAACATCAGAAAAGAAAAAACAGCAGCTGCTAAATGGAAAACAGCATAGCACAGCTCTGTGTAATCCCTTTTGGGTGATTTGCCACGTTAAATAGAGATCTGGGAATAGAAGAGTGTGTGAAAGGGTTATATTTTTATGGCAACCTCAGTTTCCTTTCACTGTGGTCACTGCAGTCCCTGGAGCACTGTCTCAAAAGCTTTTAAATAACCTTTTCTGGTGGCCTATTGTCATAGCCAGACTGCTGTATTATTTTCTTCTCATCACAGGCTTATTTTACTTGTGTTAAGTCACTTTTGTCTCGCAGCATGAAGCAGTTAGGGAGGTTTTGGTCCAAACTGGAGTAAAATGTTATGGAATCTCTTACACAATGGGTAAATGTGCTTGACTTTTCAGTTTTAGATGCAAACTTGAATGAAACATGACACGAGCTGCAGTGCGTTAGTCACAGAGAAAGAGGATATTTCCAAGACATCCTGTGCTTAAAATAACTACTGTATACATGGTTATGCATGATTTTATATTCAGATTAGAGTATCACCTTTCTCCATTGCATTAGATATGTTTCATATTTATATATGATGGTTTAAAATATGCTTATAAGTAATGTATTTTGCCAAACACTCATTGCTAGACAGATGAAATGAGTGTGTGCAGATGTTATCAGGATGTTCTGCAGGTTATTTTACTGTTCTCGTCGCATATCAGCTTGAAGAGGCGTTTTATTTACATTTAAAAAAATACATAAAAAAGTGGAAATAAAGTGTAGAGTAATAAACAGGTATTTACTGATCTACACATTGATTTCTGACGGGCTGGCACATGGACGCACCGCATGCAGCTCATGAAACTAAAAGTCCATGAGATCAGAACAAAAACCTGAATAGATAGCATACAAGATTATTTACAGTTGGTGCCAATAGCTTTTAATTACTATTTACTATTTTATAAAACTTAGTGTAAATATTATCTAAAGATTTTTGCAGATAGCCACTGCTTATTTTAAAATTGTGATTTCCAGACCTGGAAAACTTAATAAAAATTAATCAAATTAATTGGAAAAATTTGATGGAAAAGTAATTTCAGTCCCACTTTATAATAGGCGTCTTTAACCACTTTGTACTAATATTTAATTGAATAATATGATACAATGCACTTATTGTGTATATGCATGCATTGTACTTATTTTTTAATGTAACTCTGGCTTGTTATTATTTATTTTGTTTTTTGTTTTGCTTTATATTTTAATTTATTTTATTTTACATAATCACATAGCAGTGTTGTGCAGTGGTCTTCGTAAATGAGAACTTTATGCTGACACAAAAAAAGCATTACTTACACTATCAAGAAAACAACAACAATCAAAACAATTCACATTCATAATGCAATTATTAACATGGTTACAAATATATTTGATTTGATGGCTAATGTCCAGCTGTTCTTTTAAGTAGTCGGCTTATCTGGGGATCATCAGTCACCAGAGCGTGATGGCCACAGACACAGAGATGAACCTTTAATGTCACCTGACTGAAAACCCCTCGAAGATCACGTTTCAAGTCATTTCAGGTTTGAATGTGACATCAAGTTGGTTACTAACTTTTTAATTAGTCTTCCCATTAACATCATTGTTTATTAGACTGATTTGCAAATGCGGAACATGCACATAAACGTGAAGCGTGATTAATTACATGAACAGTGTAACAGGCCACTCGTGTGACTTTCATTCATTCTCAATTACTGTATTGTTATCCAGTATTCACAGTTGACTGGAAAAGCCATGGAAATTAATTTGTCAAAAATGTGAGAGTCCGAGTTTAAATGACACCGTATATTAGTGTCACCGTCATGTCATGTTTAGTTTTATAGTTTCACTGTCATGTACTTGTTTAGTTTCTAGGTCATGGTTTTCTTTGTCACTGGCTGAACCTCCTAAACCCTCAGTCACTCTTCCCTATGTTTGTCCACTAATACAGTTCACTTGAAGAAATGAATGAAAACGAGTGACAAATTTGGACAGCCGTTGAGCATACATCAGCTGTACACTTGTTATTGCGGTGCATTGTGGGATTGAATGGGAGTGCACTCAATAATGTCCACTATGTTTTGGGACACCACTACTAATGGCTGTCTCCTCAGATAACGCCCTGTTTGAGGGTATAGGGGGCGATTCCGGATTCAGCCACGGTGTCTGCCTGAGTGCTCGTCTGTTACCATGGTTTCTAATTAGTTCTCACCTGTTCCCCGTTTCATTGATCGCCTGCCTCTTTCTTCAGCTCATTGTTCTGTGCTGAAGTTAAGGTATGTTATAGTGGTGTTTCGCCCTTTGTTTTTATTAAAGCTTCTTGGCTATTCGATCATTCTGTCACTCATCTCCCTTTTGGAAAAGCTACACGCTACCCGTGACAATTAGTAGCTAAAGAAACAGAAGTGAGGACTATCCGGCAGCTATGACTGTGTTCAATGGCAGTCGAGTCCTGTTGGGTCTTGAGTTAGTCCAGCAGCAGAGGCTTGTCATGAGGGCTTCAGGAGGCAGTGGATGGTCCAATATCTCCTATTAGAGGCCACTGATCTCAACGCTGAAGCTAAGCAGAGATCTGGCACTCAAATGGCTTCTCATTCAGATGCAGTCGATGCTAGCTTTTCTGAGCTCTGTCACACGTAATGCCTCCCGACATCGCTTTCGTGTCACTGCCAAGATGGACAACTGTGCTCTTTTCACTCTTTCAAAACCATTTTCAGTGTTTCAGTCTGCTTTGGTTTGCAGATTACTTTCGAAATATGAAGTGATGAATAACAGACAGGAATAATTATAATATACAGTGGGGTCCAAAAGTCTGAGGCTATTTAGTGTTTTTCAAGGCTTGGCAGAGTGATCCCGATTTCTAACTGCAGTTTTGTGAAACAGTCGTGATTAGCAGGTCATTTCTCCAGTGAAGCGTCATACTGTGGTGGTTGAGCTGCGAGTTACGGGAAACACACACCTGAAATCTGAGGGGATTTTAAAAATTATTTTCACAATTTGATACTGTTTCCAGTTTTGTACCAGTACTGAAACAATTACCTTGAATTTCTTAGAACGGTGATTCATAAACCTTTGGAAGTATTACCACCTTTTGCTTCAATAATCTGGCAGAAACGCCACAAGCTACCAGCTATCCAGGATGATTTGAGAAGGTTCAGTGAGCCCATCTTTGCTTGTCTGATTGTTGATCTACAAATACTGTTCTAAAGTCCCCATGTAGTCAATAATTGTATCCCTTAAAACTCATCTTTGATCACCAAAATGGCACATTTAAAGTTTTTTCCTTGAAAAAAAGTCTTCATGTTTTAAAATATCTTGAATGTAACTCGACACCCTTGCCTCATTTAGTATGCGTGGTTCTATGAATATGCAAATGAGCCCCGCCTCCACTCACTCACTCACTCAGCTCAGAGATCCACTGGTTGACGATCACACGTTGATCTGATTGGTTACAAGGTAGTTTGTGACGTCAGAAACACCAGCGATTTCAAAGCGTGTTTTTGAGACTGTCTTTGGTTCACTGCAGTTTTAAGGAGGAAATACTCAGCAATGCTGTCGACTTATGAATTTACACATGGTTTGTCTTAAAGCATATTAAAAACACCACACAGACACATAAACAACATTAAAAGCTGGATTTACACCACAGGGGGACTTTAAATCGTATATCGCCTAGTTTATATCATAACTATTCTTTATTTTACATTTTGTTTGTACAAAAACCTAAAATCTGTTTGTGACCAGGCTTAATTTTTTCTAACACGGTCTTAGACTCCATTGGAAATTATGTAATATAGATTTAATAACTGAAGTAATTGAGCATCTTAGAGTAAAACCGTTTTTCTTTAACCGTATCTACATTTACATGCAACCAAACCAAATAGTTAGTAACTGGATTGATGGTTCAGCCTTCATGTAAACACCTCAATCGATCCGATTAAGCTCAATTCAAAGTGCATATAGTCCCTCATCTTGTTGACACAGGCTATTTACACTAACTATTGACTGGTTGAGCCAGACAAACAGCAGGATGGCAACTAATGACAGTGATGTTACCTTTTGACCAGTGCAAATCTGTCCTTTTCCGATCCCATTCTTTTCAGGTTTCATCGCATATGAGCTCTGAAAGGTGTTTATTACAAATGAAAATCAATAAATTATTTGAAAAGTGAAAAACAAGGGACTAATGGGTGTTGAAAATGCCTATAACTGAAATTTGATGTGGAAATCAGACAGGCTGATATTATTGATCAGACACACTTGTATCATTAAGCCCAAAGTATACGTCATTTCTGAGGTGAATACTAGCATACACACACAGTTGAATGCACAGCCTCTTTAAATGTACTGCATATATAAGCAGGGGCGTCGGACTGGGGGGATAAAGGGTACCGAGTACCCAGGGCCCGAGGCAGGGGGGGGGCCTTAGAAGTCAGTTTTCTATACATACATATACATGCACTAACATTTGCATAGCATTTATGTACAAATAAAAAAGTTCCTGTGCAAAACTAAACTTGTAGTTAGGCACTGGTTTGGTATAAAAAAGTCATTTTCATGCTGTGCAGGGCCCCACCACCCCTCTCGAATCAAATGGTACGACCCGCAGGTCAGGTGCTTCTGCTACGGACCCGCGGTGAATCAGTTGATGAGACAGGAGCTGGAGTGATCCGTGATAGGAACTAGGAAGACAGGGGAAGAGACATGTCTTTCCTTAAGAAAGGAAAATAAGGGGCTCAAAAACGAAAAGAAAAGATTAAAGAGAGAAAGGCAAATGAGGGCAAGCAGTTGCTCACTCAGTTTTTTTAAAAGAAAGGTGAGCTCCAACTGCATCATCGAGCATTGACATTGTTTTAACATAAATATCTACTCCAGGTTGAATTACATACATTTATGTTCGTACTCTGTTTGAATAATATACCAATACTTTATAGTATCACACCCTACATACAGGGATGCAAACAGCGCGCTTTTCAGCGCTTCGCGCTTTTTTCACGTCAGTTTGGGTGACAAAGTCATCTGAAGCCATTCCATAGCTTAATGTGAGTGACAGACGTCGTATTACATCATTAAAGTTTACGGAAACTCGTTTTCCCTCCTCTGCGACTGTCAGTCATTCTCCATTCAGTCGCAGCTAACGTTAACGTTATTCAAACAGCGCGCGCGCCTCTGCCGGTTACAGCAGGATGCACGGTAAAACTCTCTCCAATATGATATTAACATTATAATGCTTGATCTGTAGAGAAAGGCTGTGGATTTGCATAAAATGGCTTTATTTTGTTGGAGTTTGTTGCTGTTTTTAAACGACTCGCTACCCGTGTGCCTGTTAGATCACAAACAGCACAAGGACTAACGTTATGAATCGGCATCAAACGCACAATAACTGGAATTTAAAACTGTGAAGAAACAAATGATCAATAAACTGTTGGACAGATATACACAAGGATTTGTGCGCTCGACATGTCTTCGCTTTGCGCCGTGAACTTTTAAATGCACACTTGCTTTGACTCCATGTCGCTTTGAGCACATCATTCTGCACCCGCGATGCGCATACGCGCTCTGTTTTGAAGCGTTTCATATTATCATGGTTTTGCGCACTGAAAGATTATTAAAAGCCTATATTTTTTATACCTAGCCTGCTCAATACATTTAAAATAAGCATAATTTAATTGTGTATTATTTCTGTTTAGTGTAGCGTAGGCTATATAAATACACTTCTAAATTCTTGAATATATAAATTAATATATTAATATAAAATTGAGAAATGTATGATTGCCTGATTGAATTTTATAAGAGTACTAATAGCAATTTGTTTTTATTAACGTGTAGATTTGATAAAATTACTGTGCAGATTTTTTCAAGAATTACTTTTTGCTGCTGATTTATACACTCAATAAGTTTAATAAAAATACATAGCCTAATAATACATTTATGTAATATTTAAAGGTGTTAACCGTAATCTTACACTGCAAAAATCAGAAGTTTACATAAAAACACTGTATATTTCCCTCCATTGTCAAAATCTAACACCCGCAAAAACACAGATCGTTAGCGCCTATTTTTACTGCATTACTATGCAAATTAGCTCGCGCACGCTCTTACATTAAGTACATGATTGTTTTCAGTTTAATGCACATCTTAATGATTGAAAATGACTTATTTTAAAAACGTAATTCAAAGACTGAATGTCTAGTTTGGCGGTTAGTGTACCCTGTGATTCTATAGTCTGCATTTATTTTAAACAGACAAATAATCATCAATTAACTTGTACTTTTGACAATAAAACAAAATATATTAATCAGAGTGTGGCTTATTTTGTTTACATTTTAAATGTTTTTATTATAAAAATGCAATACCCCACCCATTGGTATCATTATGGTATTTGGTACGGGGGCCCAGCAAGATGGTTTGTACCCAGGGCCCAAAATTTGGTGCTACGCCCCTGTATATAAGCGTGACTCATTTCCTTGGAGGACACCTTTACTGTTCAGCAGGATCAGTATAGTTAGGATTAGGTGTAGGGAAAATAAGGCAACATCTATTTCTGATACTAAATGTAATCAAATACACTCAATATGTTGTTATTATTGCATATTGTTTATATACACAGACGTGCAAATAGTATCTACCATGCACTACCAGTCAAAAGTTTTGGATTGGTACGATTTTTTAAATATTGTGATTAAAAATAAAATAATAATAATAAAAAAACAACAGTAAAATTGTAAAATATTATGGCAATTTAAAATAACTGTTTTCTATTTTAATATATTTTAAAATGTAATTTATCCCTGTGATCAAAGCTGAATTTACAGCATCATTACTCCAGTCTTCAGTGTCACATGATCCTTCAGAAATCACTCTAATATGATGATTTGATGATCAAGAAACATTTATGATTATTATCAGTGTTGAAAACAGTTTTTTACATTTTTATTCCAGGATTCTTTGATGAATAGAGAGTTCAAAAGAACAGCATTTATTTGAAATATAATATTTTGTAACATATGTATAAGAATTTTTATTTAATTTCTTGGGGGAAAGAAATAAAATAAACCAATACTATTATTCATCAAGGATGACTTAAATTGATCAAAAGTGACAGTAAAGACATTTTGATCCATTTAATCAATTTATTAAAAACATTCTTACTGACCCCAAACTGTTGAACGGTAGTGTTTAGTGTTACAGAAACTTCTGTTTCAGATAAATGCTGTTCTTTTGAACTTTCTATTCATCAAGGAATCCTGAAATAAAAATGTAAAAAACTGTTTTCAACACTGATAATAATCATAAATGTTTCTTGATCCTCAAATCATCATATTAGAGTGATTTCTGAAGGATCATGTGACACTGAAGACTGGAGTAATGATGCTGTAAATTCAGCTTTGATCACAGGAATAAATTACACTTTACTATATATTCACATAGAAAACAGCTGATTTACACTGGAATAATATTTGACAATATGACTGTTTTTTTTCTAATCAAATAAACGCAGCCTTAGTGAGCAGAGGAGACTTATTTTAAAAACATTAAAAATCTTACCGATCCCAAACTTTTGACTGGTAGTGTGTATAAATGCCATGTATCGCTATTTGCACTTAGTGCAGAGAGTCTCTGCTTATTCAGGAATGATTGTTACTGCATCCAGATAATAAATCTCAGATCCGCTGGCTGTAAGTTTCATGCAGTCAATGAATAGCATAGGTCAACTGCGATGTTCAACGGTGGAAAAAAGAAACGGTTTCAGCAGATCTCTTGTAATGTCCCGCAGTGACGTGAAGCGCTGTCTCTGGCGGAGAGATTCCTGCAGCCGGGTCTCTGCTCTCGGCCCTGTGTTGAGTCAGATCTGACCTGTTTACCTGATGACTCTGCGCTCTTTCTGGTGGCTGTTTTCTGACCCCTTTTGGAAGGGTGCACACGTCTCTCTGATCACAGACCAGCAGGAGAAAGCAGGCGACGCATGTGCTCTCTCACTAACACTGTTCATGCTGGCTTCCTGCTGTTTTTGAAGTGCTGAGACCAGAAGCCGCTGGTGATGGTTGCAATGCATTTTTAATTTGGGTCAATGATGGGACAAGGATTTTTTCTTAAAGTTTAAATCTATTGATTTGTTAAAAAAAAAAAAAAAAAAAAAAAACTGCAAGCAGCAATTGTCAGGGTTCAGGCGCTTTAGGGCTTTTAACTGTACTCGTAAAAAGATATTATGTAGCAAGTCTGTAAGCAGAGATGAAAACGACCATTTTCAGCATTGTCAGGTATCTTACCTTAGGGATATAGAAATATAGTGTTTTTATCACTTGTAACTGTTGTATTGTCACCTATGGCCCAGTCCTCCTAAAGGTTTGCATGCTTCTTTCATAAAGTTCATTGATGTCCTTGAGGTTTTTTTGAGGAATTGTAGGCTTCTGGGTAATCTTTTCAAATGACCCTGTCATAGCCATCCACATACCACACAGTTACATATGGTTTGATAAATATTGACCTAGGGAGTCCAGAGAAATTGTACGACACTAGGATTAGTTTTTTTAATTTTTTTATCTCAAATATTAAAAATACAATTTGAGTAAAAATTACAATTACGAACACTGCAATATGTAAAACAATTTACGTGCATTAAAAACGTCAACTTTGAAATTTGACCTTTGCATGACAAGGCAAGATTAGTTCAGGTGTGTGTCTGTAAAAAAAAAAAAAAAAAAAAAAATTCTAAATGTTTTTACCTTGTAAAATATATTTGAAGGCTAATTTGAAAAGAGTTATTAAGATTCGTGCAAGGTGTAGGCAGTTCACTGGTGATGTGAAGCTCTCCTGTCCGAGGTCAAAGCAGAATCAAGCTGAAATGTCACGGTTGCTTCAGCAAATGTGTTTTATGTCACATTTGCTTTTGCTAGCACTGCCACTGGTTTAGTGTAGGTGGTATTACATTATTTTCAACGGTGACATTTCATTTCTGAACTGCAGCAATACAACAACCAGCGTAATAAAACACTGTCAGATTCACATTCATCTGTTTTAAGTTAAACTGAACATGCTCTTTGTGCCACTCACTGGACATTTCACTCGTAAAGCGTCTCCAAACATGTGTGTGTGTGTGCGCGCCAGCATCACTGTGACCTCACGTAACACAAGCAGTTTGCAAATTTCCTTTCCCTTTTGTCTCTAACTGGAATTTTACACAAACTGTCTTTCTCTCCGTCGCCGTCAAAGCAATTCTCGCTGTTCTGTTGCTTTCGGGAGGTATTGCCAAAGACAGTTCTGGCCCTAGCACAATAAATGCGTGTCAAAGCACATTAAGGAGATTTCCTACAGTAAAAACAAGTCTATTTTCAAGTGTTCATCATCCAAAGGAAACGGCTGGCCGCTACATCCCTCGGTCTTGCTGAGTGAGGAAAGACACGGCGATTGGTTCAGCAATGTCTTCTGCTTCGCCACTGACCATGTCTTTGTGAGACCACCCTTGACATTTCTATACGTGGCGCTCTCCGCCAACCGTTGAGCCAACTATTATTAGAGCATTGCATCGGGGTGTTTGCTCAGCAAATAGTTAGCTGAGTCGGTTTATCTATTCTAGTCCGGGCTGAAGGTGGCGGAGCCCGACCTCAGCTCAAGGCTAGGCTGCGCTGCGAAGCTCTTATTTGTTATTATTGCACGTTTGTGCTTCGGTTAAGACCAAGTCTCCATGGCGGGGCATGAACAAGGTTCCCATTGAGAGAGACACTGAGGTTTCAGCCCGGGTCGCACAGTGCCGGGATGTGGCTTGAGTCTCTCTGGCCCGTGTGTGAAAATAGCCTGACGCTCAAACTTTGCGGTCGGCTGTAAAATAACACCACCAGATTGCTATAAAAGCTTTCATATATCAAAACCCCGGCACAATTCAGGCCAGCCGCTCCGAATCTCATGTGAGAAGGGGGCAAGAAGATAAATATTATTCAGAAACCCCAAATGACATCATCAATAGCCACAGCCTCATCAGATACGGTTATAGCTTCCTCGTAACCTTGGCTTTTGGGAAATTATATATGTGGTGTTTCTGCGTCTGAAACCAGAAGGCTATTGGAGGTCGTCTGCGGCCTAATGCTCTATATGTACAATGAAAACCTCCACGTTTGGCTATTGTTATTGTGGAAATGTGAAACACACATGGCACACTCCCTCCAGGACGAGCGTCCTGCAAAACAGGCCTGTTGTCTGAAACTCGCCTTTAATTACATTTGCAAAAATTGACAAGCTGGTCTCCAGGCAAATAAAATGTGCTCCATCATACGCTTTGATTTTCCCTCTGAAAATCTTTAATTACAGGCATAGGAAAATAATGGATCTGCAGTAAAGCCATACGCTGAGATTTATCCTCAACTAGTTATTTGTGGCAAGTTGGGGGCAGCTGGTTTCAATAACAGCGACTGAAGGCAAAGCCAGAAATACTAGCGTTGCCAAGAAAATGTGGGGGGAAAAAAACCAAAAGGGCATTTCTGTCATTTCTGCGAGGAGAGAGGAACTAAGGGTGAGATTCTTCTGAACTGAAGCTTTATTTAGGATAAATATCTAGTGCTGTTACCAAACTCTAGATGGCGCAGGCTAATAGGCCCTTAATGCAATCTGCTAGCTGTGACATCATTTACGAGACGGCACGAGCTGATTGGTCTCTGTTGCATCTGCAGCCAATGAGCAGCTTTAAATAATTTGGTTCGGTGTTGGCTGTGGACAAGTCTTCCTCTGAAGTTTAACATCATTATCCCTCATCACAAAACGTTGCGTGGTCTGCATTTATCAGTTCCTAAACGAAGCATGAATCACGTTTGATATTTAACAAGCTGTGCATGATGCAACGAGTGAAATAATTAACCATATAAGCAAACGAGCAGGAATATGTGCTTTTGCGTTTCATTTAAATAGTACTGAAAACATTAACTAATCTAAATTCACTTTTCCTTAAGTTAAAATTACTATTCAACATCACTGAAGTGAATTAAGCTAAATACATCAATTCATACGTTAAATCAAGTAGAAATAGCTCTAAAGTAACAATTGCAGGTTACCTCTTTACACGCTGCAGAAAGACAACTAAACACTGCTTGAATGAGAACACGCTAAAAGTGAATGAATGGGCATTGCATGAGCTTAGTAAAATGTTCATCTGCACATAATGCTAACCATCAGATAATGAATGCTTTGCATACAGTGCTTTGTTTTTTCAGTAAGCTGTGTCATGTAGGAAAGTCTAGGAGCACGATCATGCATGAGCAACAATATCAGTAATATACTAATGGAGAATATTAAGTCATGTGTAGAGTGAAAAGATCCAAGTTTGGGTTTAAAGTTAGTTTCTCAGGAATGCAAATGGTAGAATAATGTTGTTGCTCATGAAGATGGAGTACAACTAAACTGTTATGAATGATAATATTGCGTTTTTGTGAATTCATTCATGAATTCATTCATGCGATTAGAATCAGGATGTATTCATGTGTTGAACTGAGCAATTCTACGCGTGCATAGCTTCGATTAAAGATTGTCTCTTCGGGAAACATTGTTCTGGTAGTATCATTTACATCTCTTAAATATTCATGATGAACCCTAAAACAATTGCAACTGCAAATGTTATATTCAAGTTATTTTTTTATGACAGCAAAGCAGCAGCAAGCATGTAAACAATGTGACACGCTAAATTCCAGTAAGGGTGGCGCTGTAAAGTTTACTAGCCTAGATGCACAGAAAAACATAAGTTATAATACAAGCTAGGTCTGAGAATACGAGGATGACCTATATGGATGACAGGCAAGGGTCGTAAATAAGAGGCCAGTTCGCAAAGGCAAAGCCAAGGTCATACCCAGGTGGGACAGTCCAAAGGTTTGTGCAGCCTTGACTTTACCAGAGGTCTGACAGAACAGCTAATATTAAAAGCATTTAAAGTGCATATAAATGTGTCATCTTCAGTTATTCAGACTCATTCAAGATTTTGTCATTGATGTATTTCCAGGTGTTTCGGTTCTTTGACAAACGTGGTTATTTTTTATTCTTGCATTCAAGAACAGACTTTGAAATATTGTAGGTGGTCTTCTGAGCTTCAATATTGTGTTCATTCTCACAGTGGTGACTGACATGAAGCATTGTTGGTAATGCAGGAACAGAAGCTGCTTTGTGCTCTGGGTGTGGAAGTTATGGCACGTCGTAAAACAAAGAAAAAAGGGATGATAAAAGTTTGCTCTGTACTCCAGTTAAAATCCATTAAACTTGTGATTCCAAAAAAGAGCAAAAATGAAAATGGGGTGATAAAACATCAATGTAAGTCATTTTTATCATTGTAAGTCTTGAAGTTAATCAACATTGGGCATCCTTTTTTATCTTTTTCAGGTTTTTTTTTTTTTTTTGATCACTTTGCCTGTGTTAATGCTAACTGCATAAAATTAGGCACGGGGTGTATTTGTATTAGAATTTTACTATTTCACCCCCATTTCCTTAAAAAATCTATTTTGCACTTGTAACACAAAATAGTTCCTCTCAGCGCCTTTTGGATAAAAATGTCCGCCCTGAAACCCATTAACCCATTTCTGCTATTTTCAATCCCAAGGCCATTTAACTATAAAATGATGCAATCTTTGTTAAGAGGCTTTCATTCTGTTGGCAAGGCTTCACAATTTAAAATGTTACTATTTTTTACCAGATGTTGTCATTTTCTCAGATTAGGGCTATAAAGCAAATACTCGCTTTATTGCTGTTTACTGCATATTATAGAGCTAATTGGATAAATTATGCAACGATAATTGTGTGGGTGTGTTGGTATGGATGTTATAAAAAAAAATATTTGTGTGTGTGTGTGTGTGTGTGTGTGTGTAATATTGAGAGAGGAAAAACTCAACTGCAAATAACAAATCCAATCACTGTGACCAGTGGAGTTTTGCTGGCATCCAATGGGGAAAATCTGTTAGTGCGCCCAAACAAAATCTTAAGGAAAGCTCATTTTTTGAGATATCAACCTCAAATTTGGAGCAAAACTTGTTTAGATTTATGGCTTTGATTTTCTAGCCGTCTTAGAGTTCAACATGTTTCATAAAATATACATTTTATATAAAATAATGACCATAAATCATTTTCATAAACTTAAACCTATATAACTTTTGGGGGGATTTACTTTTTGGACTCACAACTGCATTTTCGGTGAAGCCTATGTGCTTCGTGAACACAGTATGCTAAAATTACGGCATTATATACTTTTACATACTTTTCAGGACAAAAGATCAAGGACAAATTCATGACCCCTGTATGCATGAAGTGTATCCTTCTGTAATTTCATCTCATTAAAATTCCATTAGCATTACAACTGATTTATCTAACTATAATTTATATACTTTTAATTAAATTTTATCTAACAGAGTCTTAAGCATTCAATTTCAGGGTTTGAATGCAAAATGTTAAATTTCAAAATGCAAGACCATCCAACTTAACATTAAATATCTTTAAAATCCAGCTGTGGTCTAAATCCAGCTTTTAATGTTGTTTATATGTCTATGTGGTGTTTTTAATATGCTTTAAGACAAACCATGTGTAAATTCATAAGTCGACAGCATTGCTGAGTATTTCCTCCTTAAAACTGCAGTGAACCAAAGACAGTCTCAAAAACACACTTTGAAATCGCTGGTGTTTCTGACGTCACAAACTACCTTGTAACCAATCAGATCAACGCGTGTGATCGTCAACCAGTGGATCTCTGAGCTGAGTGAGTGAGTGGAGGCGGGGCTCATTTGCATATTCACAGAACCACGCATACTAAATGAGGCAAGGGTGTCGAGTTACATTCACGATATTTTAAGGCATGAAGATTTGTTTTTCAAGGAAAAAACTTTGAATATGTAATTTTGGTGATCAAAGATGAGTTTTAAGGGATAAAATTACTGACTACAGGGGGACTTTAACTATTATACACTTACTTAATAGAATTAAAATGTACTTATTGTGTACGTACTTAAAAAATTCTGATTCAGATTTGCTGCTATTGAAGTTGGGATATGGCGTAATATGATTATTACATATCTTTATACAAGTTGATATAATGTCAGGTAACACTTTATTTTTATGTCGTTGTTACACGTTACATGTAGTAATTACATGCAACTAACCCTAAGTACATGTAGTTAATTAATATTACTCAGTAATTAAATGCAATACTCTTTAACAAAGAGACCTTACAATGAATTGTAACCACATGTGCTAAATGTATAATGTAATAACATGCACGAATATGAATACTGTAGGACTTCTGAAGACAGATGAATCATGGTCATGGTTGTGTGCAAGGCGTTTCACTCCTGAAAGTCTCTAAGGCCCTGTTTACACCTGATATTAAGATGCGGTTTTGTTGATCTGATCACAAGTGGACGACGCTAAATAGCTTTCATCGTCTAGTATGGTCAAACTCTGCTGCATTTTAGCAAAACATTACATTTCATTATCCTTCTCATCTGCTTCCTTTTCACTCGTAATCCACATAGCTTGGGTTTGTGCATCAGATTACTGAAGTATAATAGATTAGAAATGTCATTTAGGGTGAACTTCAGTCTACAAAAGTGCATGCACATAAAGGGCAGACAAGATAACAGAGCATTGAACAAAAGACAGCGGTTCATTGTAACAGTGTTTGACACTTGAGCAGATAAAGTAGTAAAATTGTCCTTCAGGAAGAGCAAATCTAAACGTGTCCTCATTCCCTCCTCTATAATTGTGCTCAGGTAGTAGAGGAGGTTATTGGAGTTTTGCTGGAGTGGAGTTCAGTCCATCTAAATGTCAATCCTCTCTGTGTTGTAGAGGGTTTCTGCTCGCCGGAGTGGGATGGGATCGTGTGCTGGCCCGAGGGTCTTCCTGGAAGGATGGTGTCCACTGCCTGCCCGGAGTACATACATGACTTCAACCACAAAGGTGAGCTTGCAGCCGCTGACCTGTGCTTCACTGACACATGTCCGAACCACATGACACTCTCATGACAATAACAGATGACCTCCAGAATCTGTGCTTTTCGCCTCTTACAGAACGCTCACAATTCTAGTCATGTCCTCCAGACAAACATTCCCAAATATGTCCTTTCATTTTACACTTGAGGCGCGTTTTCATAAATAATTTCATAAATTCATAATTACCAGCATCGTGAATCCTAACTTCAGTACATTTGCATTTATTATTTTAGCAGAAAGTGCCAAAGTGGCAAATAAATAACGTCCGAAAATAATGGTAACACTTTACAATAAGTTATTAGTTAACATTAGTTAATGTATTAACTAACATGAACTAATCATGAGCAATCGATTTGTTACTGTATTTGTTAATCTTTGTTCATGTTAGTTCACAGAGCATTAACTAATTAGCTAAATCAGAATCTGTGCTTTTCTCCTCTTACAGAACGCTCACAATTCTTCTCACGTCTTCCAGACAAACATACCCAAATATGTCCATATATTTTACACTCAAGGCGCGTTTTCATAAAACAAATATATTGTGTACCTGGACGGTGAACTGAGAACTAGTGGTGTGAATCCTCACTTCATTACATTTACATTTATTATTTTAGCAGAAAGTGCCAAAGTGCCAAATAAATAAGAATAACATCAGCAAATAATCAGAGGGAGAAAACAATATAAACCGTGCAGGCTTTCCAGGGTTTGCCTGAGTCATGTTATTATTCAACAGTGTTGGAGAGAATCAATCAGACTTCTGTCTGGAAAGTCAAATCTGGTGTAGGATTTACTTTGAGACCCTTTTCACTCAGAAACTGCAATATCAAAGAAACATATTGGATTAAACATGACATTTTGAAGTAGAAAAATAGGAGTTTCTTGCAAAACATTCTACAACAATCTTTAATTTATGTACAACTTCAACAAATCTTTATTCACAGTGTTGGGCTGTTGGTAAGTTCATGCGTTTCCTTGAATCAGTTCACACTCTTTGTTTCAAAGCATCATTTCCGAAATCTGAAGAATGGGAAGAATCTGATTCAAAGATTCGTTTACATCATCACTCATGTCCCTGTGATTTTTTTTTCATGAGTTTAGCATTAAATATTTGTAGATGAAAGCTGTTTATCAGCTGAAGAGGGAACTCGAGCGGCGTCAAGACGCGGTGGGAACGCCTCTGCGTGATTGCGTCATGAAGCACGTATGAAATCAGTCCAATGACGGAGCGTCATGTGACGTCATCGACCAGGAAACTATAAAGCATACCTGGAACAAAGCTTCTGATAGGCTGAAGCAAGTCGCTCACGGGCATGCAGGGAGTATGGCAGGGCGAGGCAGCGTCTCATTCTCTCTTCAGGGAACCAGGGTTACATACATAACCTGAGACATTCCCTTTCAAGGGAACTCGAGCTGCGTCGAGACGCGGTGGGCACACTATACCCACGACACCATAGTAACAAGTGCCTGTCCATGTGAAATCTCTGCACACACTAAGACGAAAGCACCTGCATCCTTGGAGTGGTCATAGGTGCACCCAAGGTCAAGGCCATAAAACCTCACTAATGTGTGTGGCTAGGCAATATCCCGCCACATCACAAACATTACATTTACATTTAGTCATTTAGCAGACGCCTTTATCCAAAGCGACTTACAAATTAGGACTAAATAAAGTGAGTCATCATGAAGAGGCAAAAACAACGCAAGAAGTGCTCAAAATAAAAAGTTCAAGCATTGCTCAGAGTAGCATAAGCCAGACAAGGGAGGATTAAAGGAAAAGGAAAGATTTTTTATTTATTTATGAGGTTAAGTGCTCATGGAAGAGATTAGTTTTCAGTTGTGTTTTGAATGTTGTCAGGGATTCTGCTTTCCGGATGAGGGTGGTGAGATCATTCCACCAGCTTGGAACCGTGAATGAGAATGTTCTGGAGAGTGATTTTGTGGCTCTCTGTGATTGTACCACGAGCTGTCGCTTATTGAAGTAGGCTTCTGGTAGGGATGTAGATTTGTAGGAGTGAGTGAAAGTAGGAGGGAGCGGAGCCTGTGGTAGATCTGTAAGCAAGTGTCAATGCCTTGAACTTGATGCCAGCAGTGAGTGGTAGCCAGTGCAGAGAGATGAACAGAGGAGTGACGTGTGCCCTCTTGGGCTCGTTGAAGACAAGACGAGCTGCAGCATTCTGGATCAACTGTAGGGGTTTGGTTGCACATGATGGAAGTCCAGCCAGAAGAGCATTGCAGTAGTCAAGCCTAGAAATTAACAGGGCCTGGACGAGAAGTTGTGTTGCATGCTCAGTTAGGAAAGGCCTGATCTTCCTGATGTTGTGCAGTGCAAACCTGCATGATCGAGCTGTCTTTGTAATTTGGTCTGTGAAGGTCAGCTGGTCATCAAATA
The DNA here is from genome assembly GCF_964197995.2 of Scardinius erythrophthalmus. NCBI lineage: Eukaryota > Metazoa > Chordata > Actinopteri > Cypriniformes > Leuciscidae > Scardinius > Scardinius erythrophthalmus. The sequence goes on along the minus strand of NC_138229.1, from coordinate 43,402,712 downwards.
TTACTCCAAGATTTCTGACCGACCTTGATGGGGTGATTGATGATTAATCTTATAGTGAAGTCGTGCTGTAGAGACGGATTGGCAGGGAGGACGAGAAGCTCAGTCTTTGCCAGGTTGAGCTTAAGGGGATGTTTCTTCAACCATGCCGAGATGTCCGCCAGACAGCTTGAGATCCATGCCGCTACTGTGGGATCATCTGGTTGAAATGAGAGGAAGAGCTGTGTATCATCAGCATAGCACTGGTAAGAGAAACCATGTGCCTGTATGATGTGTCCCAGTGATGTGGTGTAAATGGAGAAGAGGAGGAGTCCAATTACTGAACCCTGAGGAACCCCTGTGGTCAGTTGATGTGCTTTGGATACCTCGCCTCTCCATGCGACCCTGAAGGACCTACCTGTGAGATAGGACTCAAACCAGTGGAGAGGAGTACCTGTGATGCCCAGTGTTGAGGGGGTGGACATAAGGATCTAATAATTCACAGTGTCGAAGGCAGCAGACAGATCCAGGAGAATGAGAACTGACACCTTGAAGTGAATACTGAAGTGGACACCTTGAAGTGGATAACCATATTGGAGGGAAACTCCTAGTCATACTCTTACCTCTTGGTCTGACGCCTCACAGTGCCATGAGGGTGTCTCCCCAAGGATACACCACTTAAAGGGATGTTGTAAGTAGCTAAAGCCACCATGTACACCTTTAGTGTGGAGGGGGATAGACCTGCGGAGAAACCCTCCTGCAAACTCCAGCACTGCAACCACAGGGCAGATAACTGGGTCCAGCTGGTGCTCTCTGCACCAGGAAGTGAACAATATCCACTTCAAGGTGTAGAGTTTCCTCGTGGAGGGAGCTCTGGAGTGGAGGATGGTCTCAACAACCTCAGTTGAGAGACCTGAACTTATGAGCTGGCCCCCTCAGAGGCCAAGCCCAAAGTTTCCACAATTCTAGGCGGGGGTGAAGGATCAACCCGCTCGCCTGAGAGAAAAAGTCCCCCCCGAGCGGAATCTCCAGAGGAGAGCCATCAAGGAGAGACTCTAGGTCCGAGAACCATACTCGGGCCTGCCAGAATGGGGATATTGACTGAAGACGGGCCCCATTCCGGCGAACTCTCTCCAGAACTCCCGGGAGCAGAGAGATCGGTGGAAATGCATACAGACGTGACCTCGGCCACGTCTGCATCATAGCGTCCAGCTCCAGCGGAGCTGGCTGACTGAGTGAGAACCACAGTGGACAGTGTGTAATCTCTTAAGATGCGAAGAGGTCTACTTCTGCTCAACCAAAGTTTTTCATAGGAGCTCCAACACCTCAGGGTGGAGTCTCCATTCCCCGGGCCTTGGCCCCTGCCTCGACTGTGACCAATCTGGTGAGCCAGTTTGCATAAGTGACAAGACCTCAAGCACATGATGGCCCCTCAGGTCTAGGAGGCAGTGTTTGAGAGCTCAAAACACCGTCATCATTTCTAGCCGATTTATGTGCTAAGAAAGTAGATGGTCCTGCCCACGCATGATCGCCCCCCATCTTGTGAAGGAAGCACCTGTCATTAGCATTTTGTGATGACAAGAAGCCCACAACACTGGGCCTTGGGCGAGGAACCAAGGTTTCTTCCACATGACTAAGCACGTAGGCATCGCCGCATAACCATGATCATGTGAAACAGATTTCCCCTCAGAGAAAACCCCTTGGTTCTGCACCACCAATGCAAGGGCCTCATGTACAGGAGGCCAAAAGTTATTACATTGGATGCAGCTGGCATGAAACCCACCAGTCTCTGAAACTGTTTCACAGTGAGTGACTGGCCTAGTTTTACCTAGGCCGATGGGACGAGAACTGAACTGAATTCTGTAACCCTTTTCTATAGTGAGCAGGACCTAACGAGATATATTTGACAGTAGCTTCCACACTGCCAGAAAATCAACTAAGGGGACCAATCTCTCGAGACTGGCCTCTGGTATAGGTCGAACAGCCACTTCGGTGCCCTGTAACAGCGAAACCGGCAGGGAACTACCTAACTGACTGTTCTACGACCCTTCTCGGAGGATCATTGGGAAATGCAGGCACCTCGGTGCCCAGAAGCGGCGAACCGGCAGGGAACAACTGAACTGACTGCTTTACGGTCCTCTTCGGAGGATTGTTCGTGAACACTGACACCTGGGTGCCCTGAAGCGGCAAACCGGCAGGGAACAACCGAACTGACTGCTTTACGACCCTTCTCGGAGGATCATTGGGAAATGCAGGCACCTCGGTGCCCAGAAGCGGCGAACCGGCAGGGAACAACTGAACTGACTGTTCTACGACCCTCCTCGGAGGATCATTGGGAAATGCAGGCACCTCGGTGCCCAGAAGCGGCGATCCAGCAGGGAACAACCGAACTGACTTCTTTACGACCCTCTTCGGAGGATTGTTCGGGAACACTGACACCTGGGTGCCCTGAAGCGGCAAACCGGCAGGGAACAACCGAACTGACTGCTTTACGACCCTTCTCGGAGGATCGTTCGGGAACACTGACACCTGGGTGCCCTGAAGCGGCGAACCGGCAGGGAACAACCGAACTGGCAGCGCTGCGACCCTCCACAGAGAGTGGCTTCCCAGAGGGTGCCGAGGAGAAATGGGCACCATATTTTGATGATGTGGAAACCATTTCTCCCCAGAGGGGACTGCCCTCAGAAGTCTGACAGCCTCAGCTTCAGGACTTCTTCTTAGTCGAAGCCTTCTTCGAGATAACGACTGTCCTCAGATCTGTCTTATCCCAATACGATTACGGCTGAGACTACTAAAGGAACCAGCCTCTCGAGACTGGTCTCTAGTATAGCTTGAGAAGCCAATCCAGAGTCCTGAAACGGATGACCGTCAGGAAATAACCAAACTGACCCCTTTTAAACCCTCCTTCTCCGAGTCAGACACTGAGACTATAACTCGCTGGAGGGCACCGAAGGGAGATGGGTTGTTATACCATATAATGAGTTGTTATCCATTTCCCCCCGGGAATTCACCATTTATTTCCTCAGAATTAAATGACTCATCAAAGATCAAATGAGTACATATTTAATTTTCTCAAAAATTAAATGAAGCCAAATATCAATCAGTCAAGTAAACACGGTCTGGATGAAAGGGTGAATATAGTGTATTAATGTATAAATGTATAATGTATTAATGACTTCATATTATAATCTCAAACAATAAAGAATACATAATTAGTTTGCACACAATCATAAGAGAACGAGAGAAAGGGAAATTACAACTAACGGCTGGTAGAGACTAAACGACATTCCTCCCTGGATAGTGACATCACAAACCCTAGAATTTACATAAACCCTGCCCCCGGAACACGATTTATAGATTATCATGACAGAATATGCTAATCAATGACTAGAAAATAACTACACATCAGCTACATAAATTCATCAATGAACCATTCAGAAATGTTGTCTACATGTTGTCACTTCTTCTTGAGTCTCTCCATCTTTGTCTGACTCCGGTTTGAACATAAAAGGCTAAAAGTTTTGAAATTTTCAGTTTCATGTGCATGAAAAGCAGCTCTGTAGCTCTATTCTGACAGTCTAACTGGGTAAATCAATGTGTGAATGTCCTGAAGACACGACTAGAGGATGTGTGTGCTGTGTCTCCAGGACATGCCTACCGGCGCTGTGACTTCAACGGGACCTGGGAACTGGCTTCAAATAACAACAAAACCTGGGCTAACTACAGCGAGTGTGCCAAATTCCTCACCCATTACAACCAGAACCAAGAGAGGGTAAGACCTTTGACCTTACAGTTGCTGTCATCAGCCAAAAATTTCAAGCATTTCAGATATGTGGATATAAGTAATTAGTTGTGTAATGTATTAGATGTTTCCTAATGTGTCTGTTAAATGTCGGTACTCTTGACTCAAAACAGGACATGAAATCAAACTGAGTGTGAACTGTCACTTTGATTAGATTCTATAGGTTTGTTTTACAGTGTATATAAGACATTTTAACATTCATGTTGCAGTATGTAACTTTAGCTTAACTTAGTCAATGTTTTTAGTTACATCAGCTCATTTATATTGAGTTGACTCTAGTATAATCCAGTGTATATTTTCCAGTATTCTGCATCATTAGCACAGCTGCAGTATATTGAGTGAAGCAACACACACTATAGTCTTCAGTCAGGTAGGCACCCACAACACAAACACAGCCTTTACTCTTCAGCACAATGATACCCAGACAACAACATAGTGTCGGCCCAGATCCGTTGAATCCAGACGTACCAGATGTGGGCCGGATCTGGGCCGACACTAGGTTGCTGTGTGGGTAACCACGAATATCTACAGAAATAATAAGGGAATTTTACGTACATATAATTGGATTGAACACAATGCAGTTAAGTTGTGACAATAAATACGTTTCCATTACAGATTTGCGCTTTTGCGATATTTTCTAAATGTCGATAAAAAACGATTGCGAAATGACGCGTTTCCATTAACCGATGTTATGCGACTAAAACGTCACTTTTTCCTCTCACGATAGTCATTTAAAAAATCATGGCAGCAGATGTTGGTAGGTTTACATACAGTATATCTCAGTCACCGCACTAGCCATTATTATTAATGGAAGGAAACGTAGGCGTGTTTTCCCAGCATTAAGGCGAGACACGGCAGGCAAAAACATAAATTTTTTATGCAGTGGTCAGTTTTAAGATTTTGGGCTAGTTTACTCCTTCAATATGTGTTCTTTCAAGCTGCTATAAAGAAAACGTTGAAAATATACATTAAGATGTTTATTTTATTACATTTTGTTTACTTGCAGCTGTAAGTTTCTCCTGAATTTACCAGGAAGTTCCAACGTGACATGCCGAGCTCCGTCTGTTTACTGAAGTCTGTCATGACCGGTATCATTGTGAAGGTCTGAGTCTCCTGCACAACGCTATGTAACCCAAATATGGGCATTTCCTTTCTATCAGTAACCAATCGTGAATGTCCAAAGGGGGATTTAAAGTTAACAACGATTTCTCATTTAGAGCTGTTTAAATCTTTAACTGTCGTTTTCTCAAAATGATTTTTTTTGCGTTTTTTTGTCATTCTCCAGTACACACCTCTCAGCCTGTGTACACCAAACTCTCCAGTTATACACTTAGCAGTATTCTGAAGATATTTTCAGAGGGATTTGTTAATAAATCATTCCTGGCCTGATTTATGTGACATTTTAATAAAAAAAATATGGCGAAAAATCAATTTTTTTATGGCTATGGACAGTATATTTTGATTTCCTAGGTAATGAAAGCATATATCCTGAAATCCCTCTGAGTTTTTATTTTCATCTTGTGTGTAAACAAAATGACAAAAGAATTTTGCACCTGGCTTTATCATATGTTCACATATCTACCGAAAATATATGCAAAATCGTGCATATTTAATGAGATAATGCCTAATTTGCATAATTAAACATACAAATTTCTAAAACTTGTAATACATTTTTTTATATACTTGTGTAAGTAATCAACTGAGGAAGCTTCATGGTGATATCTATTATTTTAAAATTTTACCCTATTCACCTGTAGTGTCTCGCCTTAATGTCAAGAAAGCTTGTGAGCGGCTCATATGAGGTGTTTCTGGGCGTTTCTCCTTCAAATCTGCTCTAAAGTCTTAATAAATGTGGCCATTTCTTTGTTGTTTAGGATCCAGTTTTCCCGTAATTATTTTGTCTTTTATAAATTTAATAGAGAACTCTGTCTTCTGCCCAAACATACAGCATCATCTTTAAAGAGTGATCATGTGACTGTTAAGTACGTCAGGTGACCTGTAAATGTGAAAAAACTGTTTCAATTGCAGTTTTGTGAAATATTCTGTTTTCAAATCGCCTGAAAAACCACCTCATGTGAGCGAAAAAACTTTTTAGCGAAATATGGTAGCTTTTGCGAAATCCATGTGTTTCCATTGGGCTTATTTTCAATTCGCAATTTCAATTTTGAGGGGTATTGGAAACGCGGCTAATGTTGAGCAATTGTGTTGCTTTGGCTCATTTTAAGTAAAGTGAACGAGCAGCAAACGCTTTTTTCAGTGTATATAGCCTAGGCTACTTTCATATACTACTTCATTTGGCAGTAATTGCATATTGCGACAGGCTATTTTTATTTTTGTGAATAAACTGCAGTCTATAATGAGGCATGTCTGCACAGAGATGAATGTCAGTGTCTTTCTTTAAATATTGAATATGCAGCATAATTTCAGCTCTGTGTGCAGGTGGTTAGTGATTAAGACGCCGGTATTTGTGTGGACATACCATGTGCAATATTGATGCAGCTGTTTAGTGATTCTGTTTGCATTTTGATTTGTTCCTCACACAAAGTTATCATGGCTTTAGAAGGCATGGCATATAGCTTGGAACAGCATGAGAGGAAATGACTTTTTTCCATATTGCTTTAAGAGTCTAACCACATTGTGTGGACACAGTTCATTAGTCATCAGTGTTAACACTGAAGTCTTTTATTTGTTTAGCTTTGTTTAGATTCATTTCTCTCATCTGTGTGCTTTTCATTTTGGTGTAGACTGGTGAAAAGCTGAGCTGCTGGCAGAAATATTTACCATTTAGATGAGGAATGCACATAAACTCAACTCTCAGTGGAAAGAGTATTCCAGAGCAGAAGAAGAAGTGATTTTAATCAATCAGTGTAGTTCAACAAAACTTGTTGAACCTCTAAGTTACAGAACATCCCAGCTAACAGGGAAGGTTCTGGCAAGGTTTTTTCCAGTATTATTATACATTGTTCATGGAGCGTTTTTACCTGAAACATGTTTTAAATGTATCTACTTGTTTCGAGTAACATTCCAATAGTGTTTGAAGAATGATGAAATGGAATGTTTTTAAAACATTTAAAAAACTGGACATTTTGAACATTCAGAGAAATAACATTTTCATAACTTAATGAGAAACATTAGCCAAACGTTTTCAGAACATGTTTTTGTAAGTTAGATAATGAGTTGGCATGATTCTGTAGGGCTTCAGACCTCATGGCCAGTGACGTCTTCCCATCGTGTTTACGCTGCGTCTCGTTCCCACTCACGGGACCAGGGTTACGTTCACTAACTTATATCACGGTAAAGGTACTTGCACACTGAGTCCGAAATATTCGTCATTCGGTGGCTCTGAATTGTCAAATGTACTTCGATGTACTTTGCCTTACTGAAACCTGGCTTAAACCAAATGATTATTTTGGTTTAAATGAGTCTACTCCATCAGGATACTCCTATAAGCACGAGCCCCGTCTGATTGGTCGTGGCGGCGGTATTGCAACTATCTATAGAGATATTCTCAATGTTACTCAGAAAACGGGTTATAAGTTTATTTCATTTGAAGTACTTGTACTAAATGTTACGCTCTTAGATGATAGAAAAACATCCCTATTATCTTTAGCCTTGGCTACCGTATATAGACCACCAGGGCCTTACGCTGATTTCCTAAAAGAATTTGCAAATTTTCTCTCAGATCTATTGGTCAATGTCGATAAAATATTAATTGTTGGAGATTTTAACATACACGTAGATAATCAAAATGATACGTTAGGGGCTGCGTTTATAGACTTATTAAACTCCTTTGGGGTTAAGCAAAACGTTACCGGACCAACTCATCGTTTTAATCATACACTCGATTTAATTATATCACATGGAACCGATCCAACCGATATAGATATCATTCCGCAAAGTGATGATGTAACTGACCATTACATGGTAACTTGCATATTACGTACCCCGGTAATATATCATGCTGCGCCGCGTTATCGATTAGGCAGAACAATCCTTCCATCCACCATAGATAATTTTTCAAATTGCTTATCGGATCTGTCTCAGCTGCTGCCTGAACCTAAACAAACAGATGAACTAGACGAACTAACCAGCACTATGAGCACCATTCTCTCTGGAAAATTGGATATTGTTGCACCTATGAGACTAAAAAAGGTCAGAGAGAAAATTAAAGCACCATGGTACAACAATACTACTCGTGTTCTAAAGAGAGAAACCCGTAATTTAGAGCGTAAATGGAAACAAACTAATTTAGAGGTTTTTAGAATCGCTTGGAAAGACAGTACGTCACGCTATAAAAAGGCCCTAAAAGCGGCCAGGGCTGAGCACCTCCGCAAACTAATAGAAAATAACCAAAACAATCCTAGGTTCTTATTTAACACCGTGGCTAGACTAACAAATAAACAAGCGTCACCTGAACAAAATATTCCGTTACAGTTTAGTAGTAATGATTTCATGAATTTTTTCACGGAGAAAATAGAAAACATCAGATCCACAATTGTAAACGTTCAATCTTCAATCGCGCCTTATAATTCAGCCTCGATTATCACCCCGCAAGAACAATTACAGTGCTTTACAACTATAGAACAAAAAGAGTTAAATAAACTTATCATTTCCTCTAAAACAACAACATGTTTATTAGATCCCATACCAACTAAACTATTGAAAGAAGTGTTACCTATAGTGGAAGAGCCTCTCCTCAATATTATTATCTCGTCTTTATCTTTAGGTCATGTTCCAAGAACATTTAAATTGGCAGTTATAAAACCTCTCATTAAGAAACCACAATTAGACCCAAATAACCTAGCAAATTATAGACCCATTTCAAATCTTCCTTTTATGTCCAAAATATTAGAAAAAGTTGTGTCTGCCCAACTGGGCTCTTTCTTGCAAGAAAATGACACCTATGAAAAGTTTCAGTCTGGGTTCAGGCCGCATCATAGCACTGAAACTGCGCTCGTTAAAATCACAAATGATTTACTCTTAGCTTCTGACCAAGGCTGTATCTCAGTACTAGTTTTACTTGATCTTAGTGCTGCGTTCGATACTATAGATCACACAATACTCTTAGATCGACTACAAAATTATACTGGTGTTCAAGGACAAGCATTAAGCTGGTTCAGATCATACTTATCTGACCACTACCATTTTGTCTATTTAAACGGAGAAAAATCGATCATAACTCCAGTAAACTATGGAGTGCCGCAAGGATCTGTGTTAGGCCCTCTATTATTCTCAATATATATGCTGCCACTTGGAAATATTATAAGGAAACATGGAATTAGTTTCCATTGTTATGCTGATGACACTCAACTATATATTTCATCACGGCCGGATGAAAACGCTAAATTATCCAAATTGACAGAGTGTGTTAAAGATATAAAAGATTGGATGACGCACAATTTTCTTTTATTAAATCCAGATAAGACAGAGGTAATACTTATCGGTTCAAAAAACCACCCACAAAACCTCTCACAATACAACTTTAACATAGTAGGGTGTCCTGTTACTTTATCCTCTACAGTAAAAGACCTGGGTGTTATATTAGATTGTAGCTTGTCTTTTGAAAATCATATTTCATATGTTACAAAAACAGCCTTTTTTCACCTTAGAAATATTGCTAAGTTACGTAACATGCTATCAGTTTCTGATGCAGAAAAGTTAGTTCATGCATTCATGACCTCGAAACTAGATTACTGTAATGCTTTATTAGCTGGTTGTCCTGCAACCTCAATAAACAAGCTACAGTTAGTCCAAAATGCCGCCGCTAGAGTTCTTACTAGATCAAGAAAGTTTGACCATATAACACCAATTTTATCATCACTACATTGGTTACCTATAAAGTCACATATTAATTACAAGGTATTGCTACTCACTTATAAAGCCCTAAACGGCTTAGCTCCAGTTTATTTAACGGATCTTCTATCTCCCTATAATCCATCGCGCTCTTTAAGATCACTAAATTCGAGGCTTTTGTTCATACCTAGGATATCCAGATCCACCAAAGGAGGGAGAGCATTTTCACATTTAGCCCCAAAACTCTGGAATAGCCTTCCTGATACTGTTCGTTGCTCAGATTCGCTCTCCCAGTTTAAAACTAGATTAAAGACGCATCTCTTCAGCCAGGCATTCATATAATATTTTAATCTTACAGTTAAATCCGGTCTCTACTTCATAAACGCCAGAGGAGAACTGGCCCCCGACTGAGCCTGGGTTCTCCCAAGGTTTTTTTTTTCTCCATTAGGTCACCTGATGGAGTTTTTCGGTTCCTTGCCACTGTTGCCTTTGGCTTGCTCAGTTGGGGATACTTAAATTGATTAATCGATTCAACAGTGCTATTGATCTGCATTACCAAACGTGGATGTTTTACACCAGAAACAAACACTGATGTACTATTTTATTTAATACTGTGAAGCTGCTTTGATACAATCTATATTGTGAAAAGCGCTATACAAATAAAGTTGACTTGACTTGACTTGACTTACCCATATTCAAATGTTGATAAAAATAAATGAATTAAGCTAAAAATAAAAATAATAAAATTTTAAATAAAAAAAAATAAAAAATTAAGAGGCTTTCTTTTGATATATTGCATGGTTATGTATTCATACAACAAAATATTCTGGGGGCCATTAATTTTTTTTGAAAATGATCAAAAACGCTGGCTGTGGCTGGCAACTAAAAAAAAAAAAAAAAAAAAAAACTGGCGGGGAAAAGAGTTAATAGCAAGCTCTTCATTGTATTGTCTTGTTTGGGTTACTTCCTGCGCCATTTAATTTTGCTTTTGCTCTGTGATAGCTTTGCAGATATATCTACCACATTATCACCACACAATCTCTACAAGCTGACATCTTTTACACTCGTACCACTTATTTCAAGGCATTTTGATTTATTTTAGCTCCACAAATTTACATGAATAGATCAAAATGAGTTAAGATTATGTGAATGTCTTGATCAAGTGGATCATTAAGGTAATTTACCAAAGTTCAGACATTTACAATTTACACATGTTGCTCATATCTCGCTTGTTCACTCATTAACAAGTCAGATGGACCAATTTATTCATATTCATAACAAGGTATAACTGGCTTTCTAGATTAGAGTTCTTCTCAGATAAATGGATGCTCACGGCACTGAGATGTTCAAATCTTCAATTATGGTTTCCGTTTTTTTTGGGGGGGGGGGGGGGTATATCTTCCTTTGAACTGTAACATTGGGATTGGAGATCTATATTTTGAGGTCATGCCTGTTTGCTTCGAATAGGCATTTGATGAAGTCCTGAGAGCCACTTCTGTAGTTAATGAAAAATCCATCCATGCAAATGAAATGCTTTGGAGCAGTGCTGGGTTTGGCCATCACCACTCATGCTAAGTGTTAACAGCTGGCAGATCTCTCGCTCTATCAGCCCGGATGGCTCTCTCTAATAGTGCGGTCGCGATGTGAAGTCACTCCACTGACTGCAGCCTGAAGTAATCTGGCTTTTGTAAGGCCTCTGAACTTCAAGACAAACTGTTTTCACATAAGCCATTGAGCAGGCACCTTATTCACAGGGTGTCAGCTTGCTCTCCAAATAAACAGTTGTGTTTTTGACGGAAAAACTGCCGAGGGCAGAGATTCAATTGCTTCATCTGCTTTCATGTACACAGCAAAATATGCAAATACCTGAGCTTTGAGGTTAAGCCCAAACAGAAATCACACACTGCTGACATGATGTTTGTCATGATGTAAATAGTAGATACATAAAGAAACTGTGGGATTGTTTCAGACAATGTCATAATACACTGAGTTGAGATGAAGAACAAATGAAATGGTTCCAGACTTTGAACTAGTGTAAGGAAATGATGAAGATAATTTGCCTAGTAGATTAACACAAATGCAAGGATCTCGCCATTGCAACTCCATTTCTGCACTTTCACGAATGCTTTCATCATACCTAGCACATGCAAACACGGTGTAAATAAGAGATTCATTATGCGGTGAAGACAACATCATTGTCCAAAGCCATTGTCCAGCTTGAGTTAGTTTGTGATTGATTCATTTCCGTTGTAAAATCATTAGTTATTAACGTTTAAACATGTGTTCTGCCCATTCATTGGCCTGAGAACTCAAACTCTGAAATAGGGTTCAAAGTGCACGTTTTTTGAAAAGGGTTTTGAAAGCGATACCGTTATCATCTCCGTGTAAACGTCAAAAAAAGTGTCTGTCAAAAATCTGTGAAAACGGTGATGGTGTGCACATGCATGTAACATGTTTAGTCTATAGGCATGTACGGTGGCCCAGTAGTGCACAACACAACGAAATGTAAAAAGGAAACATAAGTTCACAACACAACGAAATAAAGCCACAACACAACGGAAACAAGCCACAACACAACGGAAAATCCACAACACACCGAAATAAAGCCACAACACAACGGAAACAAGCCACAACACAACGAAAAATCCACAACACAACGAAATAAAGCCACAACACAACGGAAATAAGCCACAACACAACGGAAAATCTACAACACAACGAAATAAAGCCACAACACAACGGAAATGCTCCCGACCACTTGAGGGCTCTCGGAGCCCAGTAAAGTTAGTTTTCCAAGTCATTGTTCTATAGAGTCAGCAGTCTTAATATATAAATACCACGATAAGTTTTAACAGTGTATATCAACATTACTTCAAAATAACCTACATGAATTATAGCTGCGTATTTGATTTATACTCGAGAATGCTTGGACGCGCTACCACAGCGCATGATCGTCAGGGAACGTCTGGCAATTCCACCAAGTGGTTAAAACGTATAATTTATTATAATATAATTTGATAAATAAAAATAAAAACCATTTGGTGAAATTGGAAGGAATTGGCACAATTCCACATATAATAAGTCAGTCTGGTCACTAGGAACATGATAAAAGAAAAAAAAAAACTTTTACAGAAATTTCCTAAAAAAAAAAAAATGTTAATTACTGTAAATACATGAAGGGTATTGGAAAAAAGTCATTATTAAGTCATTATAAAAGTCTTATTAAGTCAGTCTACTATCAAATACAATCAAGCTTTGGATTTTGAACATGTCTGTTTTTGAATGTTAAAAGTAATTTTAATTAAAACAAATTATACGTTTTAACAACTTGGAGGAATTGGCAGACGCTCCCTCAGGGATAATGCGCCGTGGTAGCGCGTCAAAGCATTCTAGAGTATAAATATGCAGCTATAATGCACGTAGGTGATTTTGAATTAATAAATGTCGATAAACAATGGTTAGCTACATACTGTTAAAACTAATCGTGGTGTTGATATATTTTTATAGACTGCTGACTCTCTAATGAACAATGGCTTGGAAAACTAACTTTACTGGGCTCCGAGAGCCCTCTAGTGGTCGGGAGCATTTCCGTTGTGTTGTGGCTTTATTTCGTTGTGTTGTAGATTTTCCGTTGTGTTGTGGCTTTATTTCGTTGTGTTGTGGATTTTCCGTTGTGTTGTGGCTTGTTTCCGTTGTGTTGTGGCTTAATTTCGTTGTGTTGTGAACTTATGTTTGCTTTTTACATTTCGTTGTGTTGTGCACTACTGGGCCACCGTAGGCATGCATATTTGAAGGCGTTTGTGCGCCGCGAGAAGTCTTTCTTTACAAAGTGACATCTCCAAATTGCGTTTCCGTGGATCCATGTGAACAGGAATCATTTTGATAACCTTAAATCTGTTCAGAGGAAAACCCTTCGGTCGTGTCGATGAGGCCTTGGCAGAGGACAGTCTAGTTGACACGGTCTCTGCTGACACTTCTGTGATTATAAAGAGCATTTTTTGTTTGCTTTCTGTAAAACATTCAATCAAAATATAAATAATTGATGATTGATCATGCTACTAAGACGAACAATGTGTGGTTGACCCTTTAGTCGACGACTGATTTACTGACATATTAAGAGCAATAAACGATTTTGTGACGAAGAACGTCTGTTCTGGCTGTTTTCAGCGCACTGCTAACTAACTCCTCAGGCATTACCATTCACTCTGTTACTCAAGTTTCTGCATTACTGTCAGGCTCATATCTTTCTGTAAAAGTCTGTTTGTAAAGCCTGCATTAAATTGCAACTGTTCTACCAAAGAATCCACAATAAAATGTCCTGAGCAAACAAATAATGCTTTATTTTACAGTGTGATTACATATGTTACATGTATTTACCATAGTAATAACAGTAAATTATGCATAAATACATGCAACTAACCTTCAACCAAACCCTAATCCTACCCTAACCCTATAAATACATGTAGTTCATTAATATTACTCAGTACTTACACTGTAACAATGACGCTTTAAAATAAAGTGTAACCAAAAGCTCAACAGAGACATTCACATAGTTGAAAATAAACAGGATTGAAGAGGATGAAGTTCAAAATACGGGTATCTGTTTCATTCTTCCTTATAGATGTTCAATATTGTGTGCATGATACACTCATAATGTTCTTGCTTTAACACCACTGCACTCACTCTCGTATTGTCGTCTTCATCCTCAGGAGGTTTTCGACCGGCTTTACCTGATCTACACGGTGGGCTACTCCATCTCTCTGGGGTCGCTGATGGTGGCGACGGTCATCCTCGGATACTTCCGGTGAGAAAAACCTCCTGAGATTCACAAAACCCTTCACAAATCATCAACCTTCAAAAGCAATTGTACGGGGCTGTTCCTCATTCTGGGGACTGTGCAGAAAACAAGTGTGTGTGATTCTCGGATGATATTGTCTGAACAAAAATGTCATATCAAGCAATATCTGTATATATGGAATATCCTGACATGAATATCCCTTTTTTACCTTTCTGTTTGATCCATACAGTTCTTGCTGGCATGTCAGCATATCTGTGAGTTGTAGCACTGCCAGTGTTTCTGCTGCGTAACACAGCTGTGCTCTATACAGACAATCAAGTGACTGACGCCATAAATGATACATTTTTCAAACAAAAGCTGAGTAGTAATGTAGTCTTGATTTGTTAGGTGATAAATAAATCTACACGCTGCAGGTGCTCTTAGGCTACAATCGCATATATGCGCCACTATATTTATTTACTCTATGCAGGTGTTATAGACATTCGTTTAGACACATTCATCAATGCTAGCTGGCGATGTGTGTACTGGTTCAAAAGACAAAATATTTTTACACCTGTCCTGCTTTTCTCCATCTTCATCTGTCTTTAGTGTGTAATGTTGCTGTTTGAGCATGAAAAAGCTTGTTCTCTATATCAGTGTCAGTGTTTCTGAACTCCTGAAACTCCTTGTGTTTATTCCGGGAACGAACACGTCACAGTATTCCTCATTATAATAATTAATGCACAGAATAAAGGGGCGGGGCCTGGTTGAGTTAGTTAGTAGTGTGTTAAACTGGCGGTTATGGTAAAGGGGCGGGACATTTCCCAAACACACTTGAAGCGCTCGACCAATCACAACACACTGCTCCAGCTGACCAATTAGAGCACAGTGTGCTTTTCAGAAGGAGGGGCTTCATAGAGACAGGAAGTAAACAGAGCGTTACTGACAGACTGGGAAGAGAGGAGCCGCAACAATGGAGAATATGAGGAGAATAATCAACATTCAAGCAGGAAAACCTGTTCTTGAAGAGCCTGAACACAACAAGACTTTGTAAAAGAGCATACAGGTCCTCTTTAAATGATTTTTTAAATATTTAATGTGGAGTTGGTATACGCTTTCATTTTCATGAGACATGAGCAGAACAAATTTTTGTGTAAATCATCAATTACGGAAACTGTCACGATTGTGTATGAATGGCTTTACAAATGATTTACACATAAATATGTTCTGCTCGTGTTTCAAGAACGTGGTTTTGATCGGTTAATGTAATTGAGCGTGTGGAGGAAGTGGCTATTTTACTTTTAAAACCAAAGTAAAACTTAGCGTTTTTAACTCGACTAAAGCGATCGTTTTTCCAAATGAACTGCATCAAATGAATGTTTATCTAATAGTTCACCCAGTGTGTGTGCTGGCCCTTTTTCAGTATGAAGACATATGAGTGCATTTATGACTTTAGCGTTCAATCGTTCCATTTTCATTACTAATTAATGCAAAGAGGTTCCCCTCGTTATTTATCCAGTGGGCTTATTCAAATAAAGGGCCGGGTCGTGTGCGGAACGAGCCGCTGACAGGCACCAGATTAGCTTGACTCGGCTCCAGTGCTCCGTGTTTTTAAGAGGCCTGAGCGCCCGGAAATGCAGGTCAGGAAAATGACTTTAATAAGGGCTCGTTTGGGCTCCTGCTGAAACACTGCCAGTCTTTCCATGGTCTCCGGTGCACGGGCTCCAGGACATCAGCCATGCGGCGCGGTGACTCTCCAACATTACCTGCAGTGTCTGAGACACGCTCCACACGAGCCTCCCGATCAGTCCTTCCCAACGGGACGCTGCTTAAACAGCAGTTAATCTAATGACGAGGAGGGAAGCCGTTCCTAAACCTCTCCAGAGGACAGAGAGCAATAACAAACATAAACCCTGAAGGTTTCACATTTCAGCATGTCTTTCTGCAGAAGGGACAGATGTGTTTTTTAGTGAGAAAAGACATTCTCTGAAGTAACTACAATAGGAATATGGATACTGATCACACAAGAAATTACTATAATCAATTATATGGCTTTTGCAATGGAATTATGGCCAAATATTTATGTCAAGTTTACATGATAGTAATGATAAAAAAAATGTATTTCCAAACAAAAATATAGGCTTCTTCTTTTTAAGTTTTTACGTGATTTTAGCATTTTTTTTTTTTTTTTTTTTTTAGTTATTATTTACATTTTGGATGTAGCTTTCTATGACCATTTTAGTAACTTTCATTTTTGTCTAGCCATTTTTTTTAAAACCAATTTGAAACCAACATTTTTTTGGAAGTTACCAATCACCAATATATCACATCACACCAAATAATCATGCAAAAAATCATGAAAATTAATACAACTTTAAATAAAATAAAATGAATAAAAAAGAGCATGGGAATGTCCATTTATAGTCAGTATAAATGTTTCTAGTTCTAGTGTTTCTTTGGCTAAGAAAAACTTTTTATGTGTGTAATGTCTACTAAAATTATTTTTTAATAACCCATATACAATCATCTACAGCTATCACAATATCATACTTACACTACACAATTATTTTGGCCAAAATAATAATATTTTCACAATATCTATAGAATTTTTTGTGTGGAAAAATTCCAACACCATGATAACTAATCTTGATCAACACAACTATGACCTTAATGTAACATTTCCCATTTAAGGCTTTAGCAAACTAACTGCCCTGATTTTCCGCTCAACAACAGCTAATTGAGATCACAGATAAAAGCCCAAAATCAGAGGCAAATCGGTACGACGACCGCTGTGTTATGATTATCAAAGATGCAATCTGAGAGAATTGTTAATGCTTAGCAGGTTGAATATCTAGTCCTGTGTGTGATCCAAGATCTGTAGTGTAAATGTGTTCTGACTGGAACTGACATCGGCAAAGACAGAGAGTTGTTTACTGGGAAAAGATCATCAGTTTGAGGACTGTGAAAGTCATGTCGTGTATAGGCAGCATTACTCTGTGTACCGTGGTGAAATCTGCTGGATGACGGAGGTGAAGGAGGGTGAACATATTGGTGGTATTGCCCCCTTTTGTGCTTATGTACCATTTATCTGCACTTCCTGTTTACAATATTATCATATGAGTTAAAGGAGTAGTTCACTTTAAAATGAAAATTCAATCATCATATACTCACCCTCATGTTGTTTCAAACCTGTATGAATTTCTTTCTTCTGCTGAACAGAAAGGAAGATATTTAGAAGAATATCAGTAACCAGACAGTTTCTGGGTCCCATTGACTTCCATGGTAGGAAAAAAATGAGTATATGATGACAGAATTTTCATTTTAAAGTGAACTATTCCTTTAATGTGATATTAATATTTCATCTATACTGGTGTAGTGCGACACTCCTATACAGTCAAGGAGAAATCATAAGAATTCAATGTTGGAATATATTTGGAGTAACATCTCCAAAAATCATAACAGTAATCTTAGCTTTAAAAAATATCACTGAAATGAAAGCTTTAGCATAAGTTCTGCCGGGAAGACTCAATTACTATGTCACCTATTGCCTTCACTTCTATCCAATCATATTCGTAGGCTCATTGTATAAAAGCTCGGTACTTACACATGTTTGAGTTTGCAGATACTGAAGCGACGATTACCCCCATCCTCCCCACCACCACCAGGATGGTCCTGTCCATACCTCCCGGGGGGGTCGGCTGCGCCCCTGCCTTCGTCTTCAGGCAGGAATTGCAGATCCGATACCCTCGGATTATGCACTACGGACGGGGCCTACGCCAAATGACTTTGCATATTATCAGCTTGCTGAGCTGTCAATAAATGTATGGTTTATTGAAATAATTCTCCCGAGTCTTTCTGGTAGAACTTTGCGCACAATCTGTGGTGAATGCCTGGTGTTGGAACAAAACAACAAACAATCACCTGCAATCATTATTGACCAGTGGTAGTTCTGAAACAATTTGTGAAAATGTGCTCTTATTGTACAAATTGATCAGTCTTTCTCTTGAGTTGCTCTTGTTTGCTATCGATTGCTGTGTGTGCAGACATGACGTCAATACAGAATCCTTTTGAGACAAAGGTGGCCTTGACATCAGCTTCGATATCCACTGTGATCTCATGCATTTATACGAACATACATTTATAGAACAGTTTGGTTCAATCACATGTATGTTTGTGCACATTTGCATAAACACTGAAACATACAGGATGAACATTTTGGTAGCATCTAAAACGTAAACATTTTAATACATGAACAGCTTTAGAAACGTAAAAAGTTTACTCATCATTTTAGGTTATTGAATACTGAATTAATGAATAAAATGATTAGGTTGATTGTATTTTATTTATTCAATGAGATTTCAATGCCACATTACATTTATATAACACATGTACCTCATTGGAGATTATAATAATTTTATTTAGTTTCTGCTGCTATATTTAACTTGTTTTTAAAGGTATTACATTATTTGACACAAGCCTGAACTTTAATGTTAAATTTAACACTATATCATTATTTAATCTTTCCTTAATTCTTTTTTTAAATAATGACTTTGTTTGCTGTGGGACAGGAACAAACCATAAAATTAAAACGCACCATGGATGGATTTTTGCTTTATTGCAAGACTTTTGAAGCTGTAAAAATCAAGCGTAGCGTCAGTTCTGGCAGGTCACGTTATTCAAGCTCGCATCAGCTGACTCTCAGACGCCTATCACTGACGCCTATCATTGTATACAAATATAAGCTCCTTCAATATTATCAAGATCTATCTAGGAGCGAATTACCCTCCTCCCTCCCCAGCTCTTCCTCTCATTATTCAGGATTTGGCATTCTGATTCCCCTTGAATCAGACTAAATTCTCGAATTATGTTGAACATTAAAATATTGACATTAATGATATCTGCAGTACATTCATGTTGGTTCTGTTCTGTTTACCCTAAGGGGGGTTGGTCTCAGTATATCTCCACAGACAGCTCCTGTAGTTCCTCTGCCGGTTAATTGTTCTAAAGGGAAGTTTATAGATTTCGTCGAGTTGATGCTCCTGAGAAGTGGCTCCTCCTTCACCATGGGTGAGGTGGAAGAGGACTTTCCCAGGCTCTTACCCACCACAGACACTGGACTTGAGCCCATGCCCTCCTCGGAACCAGCCAGCCTTCCAACATGCCCACCACGATCACAGAGCCAGAGCCCACCGCAGAACCTAAGCCCGAGCTCACCACTAGTCAAGAGCCAGAGTCAGCGCCACAGCCAGGACCTGCCATGAATGGAGAAGGCCACCCTGGAGACCGAGCCAGTCATCGTGTTCAACCAGGTGTGAGAGCAGGCATTCATGGCCATGCCGTTGGGGATTTTAGTTCCATCCATGTCCCCTTCCCTGGTGTACAGTCACTGCCTATGAGCATGATCAATATAATGGACTCCCTGGTTCCCTCTTATTCCCAAGCCAAGTCTCCTGCGTCTCCGCTAGTCCCAACCAGCTCCTTCGTCGATGATGGACCCATCCTCTCTCTCCCGCCTCCTCTACCTAAGCCAGCTGGTCCTTCTGTCACGCCTCCACTAGCTCCCCTCAGTCCCTCGGTTCCTCCTCTATTGGCTCTGCCCTGCAACTCAGTCTTCTGGTCTCCAGCTCCAACTTGGCCCATCAACTAGTCAGCTCCACCTTAACTCTTTGTCCCATTAGCTCCACCTGGTACCGTCGTCCTCGTGGCTCCACCGGGCTCTCTCGTCCCTCCGGCTCCACCCTAGTCAGTTGTCACTCTACCTACGCCATGGACTTCTGGGCTTTCGGTAGTGCCTCATCCCTCCACCCCTTCAGCTTTGCCAGGCTCCACCTTCTTTTCATCTCAGCCTTGGTCCTCAGTCCCACCGGCTCCGCCTCAGTAATCCGGCACCCTGGTTACGTCTTGGCTTCCAGGACCTACGGTGTTATCTGGTCTCTTTGTCTCCTCCTGGGTCTCCAGCTCTCCTGGCTCCACCGCTGTCGGTCGGTTTACTGACTCCACCATGGCTCCTCCCTCCATCAGTGTCTGTCCTCACCTAGCCCATCTCACCATCGTCTCTTCCCTGTTGCTCAGTATAAAGACCATTGTGTCTATGTCTATGTTTTCATAATGATAGGTGTACCAGGTGTATTGGCAGGAAATTATGTTCAAGGAGGAGTAGTGTATTGTAACCACAGTAACCACCATCTGCCTATTATGTTTTTATATTCTTGGTTAGAAGTTTGAGGTGAGTTAAGGGCTCAAACATATCTATATAATAGTCAAATATAACTATACACAAATATATTTATAATATAATGGATTTGTATAGTTTTATACATATTGATAGCTGTATTTTGAAACACTATTTAAACAATACTTATGAGTTCTCATGAGATCAGACTGCAACATTTTTTTCAGAAGTCTGCAACAAATCTGGAGGAGCTATTCCTTAATAGACTTGCTCCGGTCAAACTGAGAGAGTGTAGACAAACTGAAGGGAATTTGGGTAACACATGCTTGCAATTTTGTTTTTATAGCTTACTTTTTGAGCCCTAGATTTTCAACATTTGTGCTTTCTGAACCCTTTAAATCCCAAAGAATGTGTTACAGTCAGCGGCAGACTCATCTGGCCCTAATTAAGATGAGTATTGTTCTTCTAGCCTCTGTGAAAGGGCATTGGACAGCAACCAAACAAATACATACACAGCTCCAAGTATCTGCTATTGCATACTGATCTGCAATGTTCTGGTCTGGGATTTTCATGTACCTTGATACCTCAAACCTTTTACACCTAATTACAAAATATCACCTGTTTGACCTCATTTCTCTCTCTTTCTGTTTTCTTCTTCTAGGCGGCTGCACTGCACCAGAAACTACATCCACATGCACCTGTTTGTATCGTTCATGTTGAGGGCCATTAGTATATTTGTGAAAGATGTGGTGCTGTACTCTGGTGCTGCGTTGCAGGAAATGGAGCGAATCACTGTGGAGGATCTCAAATCCATCACAGAAGCCCCTCCTGCCAATAAAACCCAGTTTGTAAGTGCAGCACACATACAAGCATATCTCACAGTAAAGTTCATTGCAGAGGGATCTCACATTGTGTTGTTGCCATAGTAGGCGGGAGCGACATTATCATCTGAAAGCATTTGTTGTTGTCGTGCCACTGTAGCAATTTCCTCACAAATGCGTGACCAGGAAACAGGGTTTTCAATTAAGCTTTATTGGAATTCAATTATGTAATATATTTAATTTTTAATTAAACATTATAATTAAGACTATTATAGTAACTAGGGTTGTTACTCGTGCCCAGTATCAAGAAGGATTATGGATATTATCTTTTGGCATGAATATGGGTCCCAGCACCAGGATATAATAGAGAGTTGAGGATGGTACTTTTGACATGGTCCAGTAAGCGGTCACCCAGCAACCACCAATTCCCCTGTCAATTTCAGTTCAGTAGCTGACACTGAGGAAACATCTGTCTCCAAAAAGCCTTATTGAATCACACCAGTGTTTCACTCTGGCCAATAGTGTTTAATCGTGCCAAGTGGAAGCGGCTCCAAACACAGACAGTTTACATGCCCTCTTGCACATCACTGGCTGCTTTTACACAGACTTCAGTCAGCACACTTCTGTTTCACATGTGTGTATTTATTGTTGTTTACGTTGTGTTTTTGTCTCAGTTTAAATTGTTTAGAAACTCTGTTTCCTGAGATGAGGGAACAGGGCATTTTGTACTGTACGCTGGCAGTGTTGTTGCACTTGAACTATTAGCCAAGCTCGCCAGTTATTCCTTAGTCAAAAGATTCAAAGGACTTGTTTGTAAAGTTTGGCACCCACTTTACATATGCTGCGAACTGCCTCCATTTAGCTTTCTGAAACTCCATTGGCCAGTGTGAGACACTGGCATTGTTCAATAAGACTTCAGTGATTTCAGAGGTGGTTAAATATGTTTCCACATTATGGAATGCGAAACGCAAGTAACTTTGTGGGCGGATCTCGGCGGGATAAATGACTCTTGCGTCCGACGCAAATCTAAAATGGGTTGGTCTGAAGTAGCTTCATTACTCATAGGTGTGGTTTGGGCGTAACGTGAAATAAACCAATCAGAGCTTTATCTCATTCCCTTTAAGAGCAGGCGCACTTGTTCCATGGCGGATTGCTATTATAACGGCGGATTTGCCAGGAGCGGTTCACAGCCGAGGAGACCGACGTTCTCGTCAGGGCCGTAAAACACAGAGAAGTGACATTGGGGATGGAGAAACACACCCAAATTAGCTTCGGTTAAACAGGCGTATAATAATTTGGGTAAATGTGTAAGCTAGATTTATGCCTATTTTTCACATCTTCATGGACACCACAATGATTTCCCTTGTTTGTTAATATTTTCCCTTGTAATAATGTATGGTTTTCTAAAAATGAGAACTGCTGCTTCTGTGTAGATGAGATAAGCAAAGTGTATGCGCGCTGTGCTCACGCTACATTGATTATGACCAAGCATGCGCCCTTAAAATAACATATGAATAACGCGCCGCTGACTTTAGAAGAGGTTTCTCCTGGTCTGTGGCGGAATTGTTTTCTGAAACTGCAAAATAGCACCAGGGAACGTTTGCGCCCGAACACGCCTCCTCTTTTCGCTCAACCACCCCCGGGACAGCAAGTTCATTTCCTAATTTACCAACGTGCGTCTGGTGCAAAATAGGAATGATACATGCGTCGGTGTACAAAGTAAATTGCGCTGGGTGCAAGATAGGGCCCAGTGTCAGCTATTGACAAAATGTCTCATTCCCTCATCTCAGGGAACAGATGTTACGAGATTACCTAGAGATGATTACCCTAGTAATTCAGAACACCTGAATAGTGAACGTACTCAGAACACCTTGACACTTGTTTTAAATAGCCCTTCTCTCTAAATAATGAATTTTGATTTGGGAGGATAGTCAAGAAACATGTAGTCTACATCTCAAAAGCAAATTAAGGTGACCATGAAGGAGCACCTGCTTCTAATCAATATGTGCTGAATCGATTCTCCTCTACCCTTCAAGATTGGCTGTAAGGTGGCTGTGACTCTCTTCTTGTACTTCTTGGCGACTAACTATTACTGGATTCTGGTGGAAGGCCTGTACCTGCACAGCCTTATCTTCATGACCTTCTTCTCAGACAGGAAGTACCTCTGGGGCTTTACTCTGATTGGATGGGGTGAGTAAACTTGTTCTCGGACACTTATCTCCAGTACACAACACTAGTACATCATTATTCAGCCTCTGGCTACAGACACCAAATCAAGTCCACAAGATTTAATTACTGCTTTCTTTAGACATCTTCTCTGGTTAATTTGAAATAAATCACTAAGTGAAGTGGGCTATCAACTGGTAAATCAAACGGATGTTATATTTTAATGGTCACAGTTGCTGTGAGGTATTGCTGTGTGTTTCCATGTGCTGTGTGTTTTGGGGACATCAGCAGACACACGTGTGGATATACTTTGGACTTCACGGCTCCTGCATTGTACACACTGTGCGGAAAAGTTGGACATGCACAGCGCATACAATGTGGATGCTGTGGAGCTGAGCCGCTTCTCTGATGCTTAAACCAGGGTTGCAGAGCCAGGGCTCAACAATGGTGCGCCAGTACTCCAGCTTTACTCTCTGAGGTAACATGCTAGATTTGGGGGACACATGTTCATTATTAACTAGGAGTTTTCCCTCAGTAAACTCCTAATTACTGTTTATTGATAGTTAGTAAGACAGTTGTTATAGTGGTTATGTTTAGGTATGGGGAAGGGTTAAGGGATCTAGAAGTTATATAGAATAGTCATGCAGAATAAGGCATTCATATGTGCTTTATAAGTACTAATAAACAACCAGTATGCTGGTAATATTCATGCTAATAAGAACCTAGTTAATAGTAAATATGTGTTCCCTGATCTAAAGTGTTACCCAAATGCGCTGCACTCTTTTATATTGGTCCCACCAACATGTTACTATTTTTTTCTTAATAAATTGTATCCAAGACTATCAAAAATGAAGGCCAATCTTATTAGGCTTGAGTGTTGTGTGATAACAAACCCATATGTCCTTCTGTATGTTGAACTTGGAAGTGAGGGTCAATAAATGTTTCACTAAACAGGTGTTCCTGCGATGTTCGTCACCATCTGGGCCAGTGTGAGAGCCACTCTCGCTGACACTGAGTAAGTGCTTGTGCTTGAAATATTACCATGTGTCCATTTATACAGGAATACACTATTAATTCAGCTTGTTGAACAAAGAACATTTCTGTGTATGGTAAATAATGTATGCATGTGCAGGATGTTTTGAAAGAACATGCTATTTGTGTAATGTATTAGGGGTGTAACGGTACACAGAAGTCATGGTTCGGTACGTACCTCGGTTTTGGGGCCATGGTTCGATACGAGTTTGGTACAAGATGAAAAAGCAGCAAATCCCCAATGCTAGGTTTCTGTTCATTTATTTTGCACAGACAGTTGTGCAAATCACAGTTTGTTCGGCATTTAGTCCTCCTGAAGCAGTGGCAACAGTAGTGTATTAAGCACAAAGCAGTAAACAATGCATTCTTGAAAAAGAGCATATGGTATTTGGTCACAATCAGCTACAAAACTGAAAATCTCTTCTGTTATAAAGTAGAAAATAAATACAGTAATGCAAAATGAAACTTTGAGAGTTAACATGCGGTGACAATGGCAGAGTCTACTTCACCTTTCCATGAGGAGACAGCGAGTGAAGCGCCACCTGAGTTTTCCCATTTCCAGGACATGCATATTTCATCACTGGACTCTAGTGAGACATCCACGACACAAATCTGCACAATACCAATGCTTTCATCTCATTATAGCATTGGAAACAACTTAAAATACTCCGTCATTTATCGTCATACACAGAAGAGTAAGACATCATTCGAAAGGGTCTATTTTTAATTTGTGTACACTCACAATAAAAACAAAACATGCCATCCCGGTTTCCTTTCCGTGAAGTTTGTGGAGCTCGTCACATAAATGAATGGAAACTCAGCGTAAAGGCTACTAGCAAGCTCTTGCGTGCTTCTGAACTCTTGTTTTAGGTTAGTGCGTTGATCGTCCTGTTGTTGCGGTTAGCAAACACTGTTGCATTTTGTCCACCCTTCTGGACTGGAGTGTGGATCGCCTGTGACTGACTGTATTCGTCATCTGACTGTCTGTGCATGTACCGCTACACCACTAATATTAAATATTAATAAGATGTCTGGGATTGATCTCTCTAAAAGTGACTGATCTGGTTTATGATCAACAGGTGCTGGGATTTAAGCGCCGGAAACCTGAAATGGATTGTGCAGATCCCTATTCTGACAGCAATTGTTGTACGTTTACATAAGTAAAAAGAAATTCATTCAAAAAGTTGGTTCTTTTTAGGCAGATTTTTTTTTATATTTTTAAATCAATCAAAAAAGTATAAATTCAGTCAAGTGTAGTAGTTTTAGTAGCATTATTCATACATAGTAGATTTCAAATATTTGATTCATTTGTCTGCCATTTGCTTTCGTGTGAACACAGTGTAAGAATCCTCAATTAATGCAGAGTTATTTAATGCATCATTTATTTTATTTTTAGTATCAATTATGATCCATTAATTTGTGTATGTTTTTTTTACCCGCAAGGTAAATTTTTTGTTGTTCCTGAATATAATCAGAGTCTTGGCAACAAAACTCAGAGAAACAAATGCAGGGCGATGTGACACCAGACAACAGTACAGGTAAGAATAAGAAACATCTGAAACACACACTACTGTTTGATGTCAGTAATGTTTGTTTCATTTTTTTAAAGAAGATTCATCTGTTCTCTGTGACTGAATGTTTATTATCTATAATACAATCAATATCAATAATGGTATGGTCACACTTTAGATTAGGGTCCAATTCTCACTATAAACATTTTGCCTCAATAAACTCCCTAATTACTAGTATATATTTATATATACTAAAGGACAAACTAAAGTATATATATATATATATATATATATATATATATATATATATATATATATATATATATATATATATATATATATATATATATATATATATATATATATATATATATATATATATATATATATATATATATATATGAGGTGGAGAAATGGGTATTTTACCCCACAGGCACACAGAGCAAAAGACACACAGTACTGATACAAATACTTCAGCTAAAATAATGTGTTTTTAATCATGTCTAAGTTAATATTTGTTCAAAGAGATCACTTTAACAAAGTTTTTGCTATTTTCTGTTAATTTTGATAAACAAAAGAATTCATTTTTGTTCAGTAGAATGTGTGCATTTTAAAAACACTGAAACAAAATTATTAAAAAAGTTAAGATTCTGAAAGCATTGAATGAGATCAATTAAATATGATGGTTTCATTATAAATATGGTGATTATCTCTAAGGTGGACACCCAACTAAATATAAGATATTTACCATCTGAATAATTATGTCATGTCAACAAATGGAAAAGTTAGTGTCAATGACAATGAAAGACCTTTGTCTCAAAATATATTCAATAATTTTAGCGATTCTCATTTGTTACTTAAATCTACATTTTAAAAAACATTAAATATTAGATAAAGATAGCACAGAATCAGCTTAGTGTTGCTGCCCGCGATCGCGTATGGATCAGACAAATTTCCACGTGCATCTTGAAAAGTGCTGATATTTGTACCGGTGCACCTTATATATGCATTTAATGTTATTTTTGATCAATTTAATGAATCCTTGCTCAATAAAAGTTTCAAAGAAAATCCAAAACCAAACTTGTGACCGGTCATGTGTATTCAGCTAACGTGTGCTTGTGTATCTTGTATCTCGCAGAAAGCTGTTGAAATCCACCCTGGTGCTCATGCCGTTGTTCGGCGTTCACTACATCGTCTTCATGGCGATGCCCTACACAGAGGTGTCCGGCGTCCCGTGGCAGATACAGATGCATTATGAAATGCTCATTAACTCATTCCAGGTCAAACTTCACACTTCTTGAGATGCGGATGATTAAGACTGTATATAGACACCAACATATTTTGCTATAAGTTGAATCTTTATATTTCATGCTCTGTTTTCCAGGGATTCTTTGTTGCAATTATATATTGCTTCTGCAATGGAGAGGTAAGAACGAACTTCTGTAGCTTCTGTATCCCACATTTTGTCTGATAATTGTCCATGTCCACATGCACAAGACGTTACCTGCAATAGATCCTGCAATAAATGATCCTGGCAGTTTCAGACCGCTAGATTGTTTTATTTATTTTTTTGTATGTACTTGCACTTTATACTATTTTAGCTTGCTTTTCAATTCTGAATTTGACTTATTCATTTCATAGTTTTAAATATTTCAGTTTAATTGACATATTCTCCTAACTGTTGGTGACCCTCTTGAATAGTTCAATTAAACGAGCCCCTGTATTCTGGTTTTAAATGTATATTTCTTGGAAAGAAAGACCTTATTTTCCAATGCTGAAGTGAGCTATTTTTTGCTTTATTAGCTACTAATGTTACATAACTAGAGGAAGTGCAGTAACTGAACTCATTATTCTCTCTTTCCCCATCTCAGATCAGCTCAGTTTATTTGCAATTAATTGAAAAGTGGAAATACAAAACTGGCCCAAAAACTGATGCAGCTCTTCATGGGAATACCATTCATACACACTCCATCGGTTAGGTTCAGAAGAACTGTTACTAAACATCACTGCAACAATGATCCAATCAGAAACTCTTAAGAATTTGCCTATTTATATCCAAAGAGCGACTTGCTTTGGCCGATCAGTGTGTATCATCTGCCACTATTTACTCTCAGAGCAAAGACTCACTTAGTGTATTTTATTACTACACCACAAAAAAATTATGATCAATAAGTTATGGCTACATGTGTTTTTACATTGCTTTAACTTTGTTCTAGATTCAACTCATTTCTTAAGCCAATTTAATGTAATTTAAGTTGAAAGGACTTAAACATCCAAGTTGATTGTACTTAAAAATTGAAGGCAGCAATGTTTTGTTGTGCGGTGTAGCAGTGATTTATGGCAGAATGTAGAAACACGCCTTTAGTCCTCATCCGTCCTGATCCCTCTCTTCAGGTCCAGGCAGAAATCAAGAAGTCGTGGAGTCGGAGGACGCTGGCTCTGGACTTCAAGAGGAAAGCCCGGAGCGGCAGCAACACGTACAGCTACGGGCCCATGGTGTCCCACACCAGCGTGACCAACGTGACGGCCCGCGGGCCCCTGGCCCTGCACCTCACCACCCGCCTGGGCCCCGGGGCCATCAACGGGCACCGCAACCTCCCGGGGTACGTCAAGAACGGCTCCGTCTCCGAGAACTCCATCCCGTCCTCGGGCCACGAGAACCTCCAGGCGGAGAAAGCCATCCCGGTGGTGGAGGAGGAGCGGGAAACCGTCATGTGACTTCAGAACGAGGACTAGTGTTGTGCACGGAAGGACTAGCAGGTCCTTTGTTTCCTCAGGATTTCCTCACAGTTTGACTTGTGGGACCATCTCAGATGTGTTGGACCAACCAGAGACCATCAGTAGCCCGTAAAAAAGAGCCGGACTGGAGTCTTCTCCTGGCAGGATTCGGAGGATCAGGACAGATTTCGGTTACGGTGAACACCCTCATATATCACGCGAGTGTTTCACGACGACGCCGGCGCTTTCAGGTCCGATGAAGAACGGTGAGTCTGCCTCTGATGAACGTCTGGCTCTCTGGAACGTGAATTGTAAATAAGACAGCCGTGAGATTTATATTGGACTTATTTGATCAGCACTAACGTCATTTCCATTTACACTAGTTCCGAATGATGCCAGATCTGTGATCTTTGTATTATAATTGCAGGTTTTTGTTCGTAGAATGTGATATTTATATTTCTCGAAGACTTGAGAGTTTTATCAGTACACTGCTAAGAAAAGATGCTCTTCCTCAGTGTTTCTGTCTTGTTTTCCAGCACAAATTTCTCAACATTCTTGACGCACGATATTAGGCCTTGTTTTCTGAAACATGTATCAAATATCTGCCAATGGGTTCATGAAAATACTCTTGTTTTCCCTATGAATTGAGTTTATTTTTCTGACCCCGTTTGTTCGTGTTTTAAGCAAAAACTCACAAAAACAAGACTTCATATCTGCTGCTCAAATAAATGTCTTGATTCAAGAATGTTTAGATATTTTTGTGCTGGAAACAATCCAAAAATACCGAGGAAGAACATCAGTGTAGATCCGCCAAGTCTTGCCAAACGGTCTTCTTTCTCAGCGAGTCTGACAGTGAAGGCGGAAGGAGACTTGCTCTGTATCTGCAGATTCACACACACACGGCTGCATTACTGCCAGTCATCCTGAAGTCATTATTACATTTGTAAAATGTCAAAGCATTTTATTATCAGGACAGACATAAGCATAAAAGAGAAATGCTGTGACTGTATGTTTTCGACTACCTTTACCATTGAAATCTACTATAGCAAATTTATCCCAACAACTCATAATGCTGTCATTAATAATATTTATAAAACCGGATTTGGTGTTTAATAGGGTGTTGATTAACAGCCCAATACAAAACTGCAGTTTTCGTCCAAAGAGGAAAATCCTCACATGGTCAGATCACGTATATAAGCAATAAAACAGCTCTTATTGACACGCCAAATGATCTGAGGTTTTGTTCATGTCAAGAGACGATGAGTTATGAACAGGCATTTAATATTCAAGGTAATTATTTTAGTTATACACTTTAAAAAAAAAATGTTGTAACTTAAATTGTAAGTGTTTGTGCTGCTTTGAAATTTTAAGTTTAGCCAATTCAAATATCCAAGTTGTCACATTTCAAGTTGACTAAACTTAAAATTTCAAGGCAGCACAAACACTTATTTAGGTTGAA
The DNA here is from genome assembly GCF_964197995.2 of Scardinius erythrophthalmus. Classification (NCBI taxonomy): domain Eukaryota; kingdom Metazoa; phylum Chordata; class Actinopteri; order Cypriniformes; family Leuciscidae; genus Scardinius; species Scardinius erythrophthalmus. The sequence continues at coordinate 43,372,485 of NC_138229.1, read as the reverse complement.
TAAACAAAATAAACAACTTTTTTTTTTTTCAGTGCCTTTGTCAGCACCCAGTTTAGCTTTGATTTAGTGTTTTCTTCTGCTAAGTTAGACTGTATTTCAGGTGTCATAAATAAAAGCAGACACCTTGTTGGAAATGGAGTCGCAGCTTCATGATCTGCACTGTGAGAGTTTTCAGGGAATTATTAATGCTCATCATTAGAGCTGTTTATTAAAATCTCCCGTGGCATGAATGAGTCATATTTTTCACATATAGATTTCCTCCTGGAAAGTCTGTCATTATGCTTGCGCTTCACTCATATTACTCGCCTCATATTACAGTCAATCGCTTCATCATAACGTATATGGGAAGATGAAAATCATCAGATGCCAAATTATTATTATTTTAATTTGCAGCCATAAGGAAGAACAAACTTTCTTTTTTTTACATGTATATGGGGATTGTTGATGAAGCCGTTATTTGTTGGTCAGTATTATAGTTTAGAGGCTCATGGTCTGTTGTGTGTAATATAATGCTGCTTTTTCTTACTCCATGTATATTCATTCATATTGTGTTTACATCCAGTTATGAGCTCAATGTGTTTCTCTGCATATATTCTGGAATGTAATAATTCATATGAAAAGACAGTAATTGATATGCTGATATACTTGCTGAAATCAAGATCCTCAAAAAAGAAGTTCTGTTACACTTTATTGTAAGGTGACGTAGTTACACGTTAGTGACGTTACTACATGTGCGGTTATGGTTTAATATTTTAAGATATCTTCGTTACGCTGTAATTATATATTTAAGTACTGAGTAATATTAATGAACTACATGTACTTACTATAGGGTTAGGGTAGGATTAGGGTTTGGTGGAGGGTTAGTTGCATGTAATTATGCGTAATTAATAGTTATTACTATAGTAACTGACACTGTAAAAGAAAGTGTTACAACATGTGTTTACTATAGTAAGTTATGCATAATTACAAGCAACTAAATCAAACCCTAACCCTAATTGTAACCCTATAGTAAGTACGTGTAGTTGATTAATATTACTCAGTACTTATTTGAGTACAATGTAACTTCGTCACCTTACAATAAAGTGTAACCAAAAGTTTACATCCAGATGTTTTTTTTTCTTTTAGCCATTAGCGATTAAAATTCAGATCGCTAGTCGATACATTCAAACCATTACTGTATTTACAGAAATATATACATATGCATTTTGCTTTTCTCTATATAACACACATTTGAACTTGAATTTGAGGATTTTTTTACTATTAAATTCAGTGTTATTTCTGAAATGCCATCTCTGTTTGCACGGTTTGCTCAGCAGCAGGTGTGTGTGTGTGTGTGTGTGTGTGTGTGTGTGCGTGTGTGTGTGCGTGTGTGTGTGTGTGTGTGTGTGTGTGTGTGTGTGTGTGTGTGTGTGTGTGTCTGCGTGTGTGTGTGTGTGTGTGTGTGTGTGTGTGTGTGTGTGTGTGTGTGTGTGTGTGTGTGTGTGTAGTTCAGTCATGTACGACCAGCTGATGGATCAGAGAAGATGATCTGCTTTGAATCACTGTCCTCCTGCTTTACTCCTGTGCGTTTCCTACACGTGTGTGTTCATGTCCTCATGAGAAAGTGAATCTGACTCATCGCAACAAGGAATATTTAATCCAAAACTGAGCATTCTGGCACCATTTACTTTCCTTCTCAAACCGGTTCCTCAAACAAGCACACGGGGAGTACACGAGGACCGCTTTCACTTGTGGAGTTACAGTATTTTAAAGATGAACATTTGATTATGTTGTTGTTGTTTATATGTTACATAAATGCAAAATAACTTTTCTAAGCACCGGTGTTGTATTATTAAGTGCTGATCATGTGTATCATGTGAATAAGAAATAAATGAACGTATAATTAACAGAGAGGCATTTATTGTCCATATTTACAATTTACAATAAAATAAAGGAACTGTAAATGTACATTTATAAAGTGTCTTACAAAAAGCAGTTATAAAATGGCTAAGGTTTCGATGTTCACTTCTTCGCAGGCTTCTTGGCTTCACTGCCTTTGGCTCCTCCTCCTTTCCCTCCTTTCTCTCCTTTCTCTTCTCCTCCCTTTTTACCTTTCCCTCCTCCGTCTGACGCCTCTTTCTTTGATGTGCCTTTCTCTCCCTTCTCCCCCTTCTTCTTCGGGGCTTCCTCCTCCTTCTCCTCCGCCTTCCCTTCTTTGCCGTCTTTCGCACCCTTGCCTTCCTTTTTGCCGTCTTTCTCCTTCTTCTTCGCCCCCTTCTCCGCGTCCACCTTCCCCGCGACGGTTGGCACCTCCTCCTTCTCCGTGGGCTTCGCCGCTACGGAAGAGACGGATCAGGATTAGTGTATCTTATTATCTTTAGTCAGTTTCACACACAATAAAGGAGAAACTGATTGAATTGTGCATGAGATTTTGAAGAAGAAAGAATTGTTGTAAAACTATTGCAATAATGTTTTTTAATACTACCACAAAAAAAAACAGTTTTGTCTTCTCTAACAAATGATAGTAAAAATCAGTTACTCTTTATGTTAAGGTGTCATTGTTACAGTATAATTATACATGTAAGTACTGAGTAATATTAATGAACTACATGTACTTACTATAGGGTCAGGGTAGGATTAGGGTTTGACTGGGGTTAGTTGCATGTAATTATGCATAATTTACTGTTATTACTACAGTAAATACACGTAACATTGTAAAAAGGACACAAAATAAAGGGTAACACTTTCTTTTTCAGTCTTCTTTTTTAAATGCAATTATACAAATAAGTACTGAGTGATATTAATTTAACTGTGTTTAATTATTAGGGTTTGGTTTGGATTGGTTAGTTGCTTGTAATTATGATTGATTTACAGTTACAGGTCCCATATTGTACACCTTTCTGAAGTTTTATTTTAGGATTTGATGTCCTTAAGAATATATATTTGCGGTATAAGTACCAAAAACCATCCCAATATATTTTTACAGCTCTTTTCTCAGGAGTAAAAAGTAATCATCCGGCTCCAGGGGGATAAACGAAGGCCTTCTGAGGGTAATCCGCGCGGCTTCGCGCGTTCACGGAGATGGATGCTGGCGTAGGACGTAGCGTAGGAAGCGTCGGGACGTAGAACGAACGTGACAGCGCAGCCAGAGAGCAGAGCAAAACAAAACTCTACGTTTGTTCTACGTCACGACGCTTCCTACGCTACGTCCTACGTCATACACCAGCATCCATCTCCGTGAACGCACGTCGACCGCTACAGGAAGCCAGTTATTTTCATTTATTAAGTTTTAAATATGTATATTTTTACGACGAAACCGCACGGATTACCCTCAGAAGGCCTTCGTTTATCCCCCTGGAGCCGGATGGATTACTTTTGTGAAGGATGCATGCACATTTTGGGGACTTGAAGGAGGTGGACCCCATAACGTCACATTATAACCACTGAAAGATCTAAGACATTTTCTAAAATAACTGAAAATGTGTTCGTCTGAAAAATGATTGACATATGCATCTCGAACGGCTTGAGGGTGAGTAAATCATGGGTTAAATATCATTTTTGGCCGAACTATCCCTTTAAGCATCTTACTTGTCAAATTGACCAAAAGCACCTGGACCTCACAGTCGACTTTGTGAAACAAAGTAATATACCCTTATATAATTGTGCATCTGAGTAGCTAAATAAGTATGAGTCAACCTGCACTGGATTTCTACTTAAATGAAACTTAAGTACATTTTACCTAATCAATTTAACACTGAATTAAGCCATGCTTTTAAAGTGTTTGCTTTACATAGAACATCTAAGTAAATAATATATACAGTACAGTAGATGTTGTGTATATATAAGTAATGAGACCTCAATACTCGGTACACAACATACAATAACGGTAACTTTCACTGGATCATGTTTGAGTATGAATTTCATTTTGAGTAGAATATGTCACAAAACAGCAAGTTACTGAACCCAACAACAAAAGCGATGATAAAACTTAATTTTACACTTTTATTTCTACAAGTTTAAATTGAGTATTAATATAGAATTTACTGTTTTTTATTATTCTTGCCTGAACTAACTTATTCAGTTAGAAACTACATGTTTTCTTTCTGTAGAATTTACTTCAGCGCAGAATCATTTTCATCAGTGATTTATTATACCAGCGACACAATCCAGAGCAGCGTAGATTCACACAGTAGTGCGTTCACACTGAAAATTACAAAAAGAAAAAATGCACTTGAACAAAATTACTAAACTGTTGGCGACTTTATTTTGATGGACAACTTTAGACAGAAGTAACTTACTGTAGCAACTACATGTCAACTTATACTAACCCTAACCCTAACAGTCTGCTAATGCTCTAATGAGAGCTAGTTGACATGTAGTTGCAAAGTGACTTATAGTGAGCAGAAGGTCTAGAGTGGACCATCAAAATAAAGTGTCACCAAAACTTTAACTAATATATGTGACCCTGGACCACAAAACCAGTCTTATGTGTATTTTTTTTAAATTGAGATTTATACATCATCTGAAAGCTGAATACATAATCTTTCCATTGATGTATGGTTTGTTAGGATAGGACAATATGTGGCCGAGATACAACTATTTGAAAATCTGGAATCTGAGGGTGCAGAAAAATCGAAACATTGAGAAAATCTCCTTTAAAGTTGTCCATTTCTATTGGCGATAGTGCTGCATCCATTCACAAAAATAAATGTTTTATATATTTAAGGTGGGAAATTTACAAAATATCTTCATGGAACACGATCTTTAATTAATATGCTAATGATTTTTGGCATAAAAGAAAAATCGATAATTTTGACCCATACAATGTTTTGTTGGCTATTGCCACAAATATACCTGTGCAACATAAGACTGGTTTTGTGATCCAGGGTCACATATATACTATAAATATACACATATACTAGATATACTATTATCCCAGACAGCAACATGGTGTCAGCCCAGATCCGGCCCACATCTGGTGGTAAACATGATTGCTGTCTGGCATAACAGTATATCTGAGCGATCCTAAAATAGCAGAGCTCTCCTCGCAGACAGAGAGATGTTCAGAGGATGATGAAGTCAGCTGATTGGTTTCAGATTGATCCGCTGCCGACTGCACACTAATAAGCCGCTTCACTGCGTTCACAGGGTTCATGACTGTAAACACTGCTGGATCTCACACACACACACACTCTCTAACAAAAGGAGTGCACACAAAAACCGCATTCCAAACACACAATCAGTCTGTTACATCCATATAATCACAGTAATGAAAGTCTCAGCGAGTGTGTTCAAAGCTCTTTCTCTCGTGTGTGTGCCGAGACAGAGGAGTGGAGATGGTCTGAATCGCTCTGAGGCCGCTCCGAATTCCATCAAACATTTTTACGGGAAAATGTTCCAACTGTAATATTTTCCCTCCCGCACATTCACCCTATGCACACAATCCCAGCGCATTCCTCCATTCTTCCCCGATGATTTACACTCGGACGTGTGCAAGACACACACGCTGCTTTCCAAAGAATAATATTTCTGTCATGTTTAATAACATGCATTTATAATTGGAGCAAACATGAAAAGATCCTCATGTTAGACAGTCAAGGGACGAGCAAGCCGAGCTTTGAGCTGAAGAAATGAAACAACATGTTTCACGGTGAAATACTTTTAATACGCAATTTGTATACAGCAGTTTATCACATTGGTGGGAAAACGTTTTTGTGTGTGTGTGTGTGTGTGTGTGTGTGTGTGTGTGTGTGTGTGTGTGTGTGTGTTTTCAAGCACAGAGAGACACTAATATTGAAAGCTCGCATATGCTTTTAATGTGTCCATTCTCTCTGTCATCCTTTGTGAAAACTATAGTTTCCATTAATTCGGTGGCTTTTAACACAACCGTCACCCAGAACAAAAGGAGCGTCGCAGTTCATGTCGAAAATAAACCACATCTGAGCATAAAGAGCAATGGAAGGGAAATAACATGTTGTAGAAAACATGACGCCAAGAAAATCTGTGAAAATCCTATGTTTTGAGTACCTCAAAATGAATGACTTAATTATTAACATTTTATTTTGGGGAGAGGAATATGCCTCAGTATGGTCATATTTCCTCAATTGTTTTTGATTTTTAATAAAGAAGCTTATTTTTATTGTGATTTATTTTCATGATACACATTTTCCCTGCATTAATATTAATGTCACACAGTGTCCTGCCTAGTTGTTTAAAGAGGACCTATATGCTCTTTTACAAAGTCTTGTTGTGTTCAGGCTCTTCTAGAACAGGTTTTCCTGCTTGAATGTTGATTATTCTCCTCATATTCTCCATTGTTGCGGCTCCTCTCTTCCCAGTCTGTCAGTAACGCTCTGTTTACTTCCTGTCTCTATGAAGCCCCTCCTTCTGAAAAGCACACTGTGCTCTGATTGGTCGGCTGGAACAGTGTGTTGTGATTGGTCGAGCGCTTCGAGTGTGTTTGGGAAATGTCCCGCCCCTTACCATAACCGCCAGTTTAACACTCTACTAAATAACTCAACCAGGCCCCGCCCCTTTATTCTGCGTATGAATTATTATAATGAGGAATATTGTGACGTGTTTGTTCCCGGAAGAAACTCAAGACAACAATGGAGGCGTTTCAGGAGTTCAGAAGCACTGATTGCGCTGTGGAAGAATAGGTCTTCTTTAACACCCTAACTAAAGGCTGGTGCTGTGAAAGGCACTGTGTTATTAGTTGCAAAACTACAAAAACAACAGAGGTTAGTTAATATCCCTGAGCCGTTCAGCATTAAACCACGGCAATCATCAACAACATGAAGAGAGCTTAATCTTCTCAAAATGGCCTGTCCTATAAATATTGACAAATGAAGTATACAGTAGATATTATTACAGCTGGACAAACGCCTCAGATTCCTTCTTTCTTTTTCTTTCAGTTTTGATTGGATTTCAGCTTTGAAGTGCAACACAGTGCTGTAAGAATGACTGTTTTAATATCATGAAATGGATATTTCTGATTGATTCTGCTGTTCAGATACGACAGCAGATCCGCCATCTCAGACCGCTCGACATGTAATTCTGTGTGTGTGTAATAGAAGGATCTAAGGGTGTAATTTAAGTTCTTTTAATAGCAGCGTAAGTGTGTGTTCTGCTGTTTCTTCACCTCTTTCATATTATCTTTATCTCTCTCCACCTAGCAATAAACATATTCTCTAGCATAAGTCTCTGAACCTCAGCAGTCATTCATTTATCATTGTACATTAATTAGTACATCAATAACTAAGTAACTTTGTACTTATATTTTCTGATGTAAGTACATAGTAAAGAACACCTAATATAAAGTGTGACTGTAACGCTTGTTGAATTTGTGCTGATCAGACAAAGTCTCTCTCTCAGTACAATTGATCTTATCAACGAGAAATCGCAACTAAGAATACTTAAAGCTCCAATGTAACAATTTTGTAATAAAATTTCCGAAAAAAACTTGCACAGTGTGATATATTTCCTCCAGTTGTGTACTTACAATATCTCAAAAGTCTCCAAAGATTTTTTTATTTCAGAGAAATTCCGATTTTAAATAACTGTCCGTCCCAGAAAAGAAATGTCGCCTCTCAGTGACGCAATGTCCGCTTTTTTCCGGTGTGGACCATGTGATATTACACCACACCGGAATATCACATGGTCAAATGCGGAAGTGGTAGAATAGAATAGAAGAGTAGGGTGGCTATCCGCCACACTGGCGGGTGAATGTTCATCCCAAAATATGAAATTTTACTTTTTGACAAGCGTCCTTGACAGGGCGGCCAGAGCTTCGTTGCAGCTCAAGTCGGCGGCGGTGTGTACGTACAGTTAACGCTCTATCTGTTGACGGCGCTGAGGAAAAAGCTCCCGCCACTGGAAGAAGCGGTCGCCGCCCATTTGTGTCCTCCTGCGCACCCATCAAAGCCGTGCAGAGCGTCTTCAGCACTCGCGGATCGAGCATACTCCACCGCTGGCCAGGCTGCTTCTGCTTTACACACCATGGTCGTTATTTTCTCGAGAAAAGGAGTTTTCTCATAGCGTTTGCAACGCAATACTCGTTCCCTTATCTCTCAGGGAACCGAGGTTAAAGTAACCGAGTAGCTCTGCCTTCCCTTCCACTTGATCGAGTCAGGTAACAAAACTGACAAAAAATGTTTTTTATTTCACCCCAATGATAATATTTCATATTTCTCACATTTTGATCAATATATATATATAGAGAGATTTTTTTTTAATTATACGATTCAAATTTTGACAATTTAAAAACAACAAAACGAAAGCGTCCATATTCGGATGCACGCAGACTGTGTGACAAACGGAGGAATAAAACCCTGATAAATATCCGCCAGGCGTTTTCGAGATGGAGAGAGCTGCGCGACAATCTTGGACTTGACAGATCTGCTCTCGCGAGTGTATTGATAGACAGGTAAGCAAATATTTGTTTTTATTGTACAAGTAACGTAATAGTTACAGTAAAGAAGATTTTAATAGATATGAATTAGGCTATACCACATGCCTGTAATAATATAGCATAACATTTCACTTTCCTTGCAGTTCATTAATTATGATGACATTAAATAATACGATCAGACATACAGGTAATACAAAAACGAATAAATTACCTCATCCGTGATCATGATTCATTAATTCCATGTAGATATATCGCTAGATGGTGAAAACGCTTTAAAAACGACATCTCCCATCGTCACCTCCTTCATAGCGTCATCAAGCTTCGCCTTTTTTATTGTTGGAAACTGCGCCCTCTTGTGGTGAAAAAATATTACATATTGGAGCTTTAATAATATCAGATATTATAATCTCTGCTCATTTTAAAAGCACTTGCCTACTTGGTAGATAGAAGAGTTGACACTACTAGTTGGATATCTGACAAAATTTAGTTAACTATTTTTGGATATCAGAAAATATTTGTTTTAGGTGTCTTTAGGTATTGTTGTCAAAGTTTAAGTCGCAAGTCATCAAATTTGGGACTCGAGTCCAAGTCATGTGACTCAACAACCCTGATATTTATACATCAGCGCATTGTCTCTCATCGCAGTCATGTCTGTTTAGCACACAAAACACAGTAATCTTGCCATTACAACTCAGATTCAGAAATGTGTCCTCGCTGTTTCACAGTCACAGAAGAAGAGGAGACAAAAACAGCAGCGCTGTGAGTTAAAAACCGGAAAGAGACTTTTATCACTTTGAAAGGCTATTCAGTCGACTGTCAATCAAAAGTGTACATGAGACTGGTTTGAATACCAGACAAAACAAGATCTCGAGAAGAAATTGTGTCTAACATAATATTATAATTAGTCCATATTAATTATGAACTTCAATCTATGGTGTATGTTGCTGGTATATTCTGCTATGACATTATCAGTATACAGTCAATAACTCATAAAGCATATGCGTGTGTTAATCACAGATTTGACTAAAGATCTTCTGAGCACGAGACTTCAGACGATCCTCATTTATCCTGCCTCTCATTTATATTGAGAACTGTCATGTGTTTATGACAAACCAAACTTTATGGATATTCATATATAGGAGTTGATTGTGTTGCTTGTGGTGTGACTGTTCCCTGCAGAGCTCATCTACTGTCACACTCACTTTTTTCTATCGAATCCTGATGCATTTGTGTTCATCTTGCATCATCACAAATGTGCACAGCGTGCATGATATACAGTACAGTGCTGGTCAATATAGTTTAGTTTTTTTTTAATTCATTTTGTGCACTTAAAACTACTAAAGCTAGTACAGTGAAAAGAGGTGCAGTCCGTCCAATGAGAGGACAGATTTACTCACATGTGACCTGCATGAACACATGTTGGTATGCTTTTAAATGTTGCCCGGTGAAAGTGAACCAAACCAATGAGAAAATGCAGCATTGTCACAATTTAAGTGTTTTGGAACGAACCAAACGTCCTTTGTGTCACGTGTCAGTGTTTGTTTTGTATTTTGATTAGTCACATGTCTTCCTTTGTTCTGTTTTCCCGCCACTCATTAGTATCCATGGTTACTGTCATCATCAGTTCAGTTTAGTCATCATTTGTATCACCTGTGTTCCATTAATCAGCATCATCTGAGTTTGTATTCAAGTTCCTCCTGTTCACTCTGTCTGGGTCCGATCTCCGTTGTATTAATAGAGTGTGTGCGTGCGTGCGCGTGTGCACACCTTCTGCCTGTCTGTATTATATTGTTAGTAAAAGTTTGCATTGGAACTTTTGATTCTCCCTTGTCTTCTTCTGCCTGCACCACACCGTCACACTTTGTCTAGAACTGTCCTCAGTAAAGAACTGTATCTTCTAGCAGAAGTTATGCAAAGTTATGTAGTGTAATAGGAAAAAAGTGATTAAAACGTTTATAAAAGCAATACGGCACTCAATGCCAAGCTATACTGTGAAAATATTCATGGCTAAAGGTATTGCTTTCACTTTACTACAAATTGTTTTGTTTTTATTTTATTGCTCAAGTTCACTTTACTTATATAGCACATTTACAACAGCCACTAGGCTGACCAAAGTGCTTTACAGAACAACCAGATGAATAAGAAGAAAATAATACCTGCATAACAACACATAAAACACTAATAAAAGCAGCAAAGCTAAGAGCAACCTTAAAACCGGAGTGGTAAAACAGTATCAGACTCAAATATATAACAGTAAAACCAACTAAAAATAGAGATCAGTATGTTAAAGAAAACAGGTAGGTTTTAACAGGGACTTGAAGGCGGACAGAGTAGGGCCCGTTCTGATCTCTAGAGGAAGGTGTCCCAGAGTCGAGGCCCTGCCGCCGCTACGCTCGAGTCTAACGCCAGAGACGACCAGCAGAGCCTGGTCGTGGGATCTGAGGCTTCTGGACGGAGTGTAGGGGTGAACAAGTTCAGAGAGACAGGCAAGAGCTAAGTCTGGATAAAAGAGTAGGGTGGTCAATGGTATCAAAAGCTGCCGAAAGATCTAAGAGAACAAGACCCACAGTATCTCCAGAATCAGTAGAGAGATAAACATCATGTAACTCTCTCAGGAGGGCGGACTCGTGCTGTGAGCAGACCTAAAACCAGACTGAAAAACCTCAAAAAGTGTTGATCCAGCACAATTTTCTCCAGTAGCTTAGAAATGAAAGGAAAGACAGAGATAGGCCGAAACTTTTTTAAACAGAAGGATCTGTGGAAGTCTTCTTGAGTAGAGGAGTGACCGCAGCCACTTTAAGACTGGCAGGAGCAGAGCCCGTTTGGAGACGCGTTGATAAGAGACACCACACCTGGCCCAACCCAATCAATGATTCATTTGAAAAAATCTCAGGTGAATGATATCATTAGGACAAAATTAAGGTTTGAGCTTGACAATCACGTCCCTCAGTGTCTGGAGGTTGATAGGATCAAAAAAGGATTATTCCTTATTTTCAGAATAATCACAATGTAACTTTTTTAATTTATTAATTTAGGCTATAATTTTTACCACTCTCCACGCCTCCCCTGGCATGCTCTGGCACCCCACACTTTGAAAACCCCTGTGTTAGAGAGTCTTTGAACATTTGGAATGAGACAAGTAGCCTGTCCCGTTTCCATTTGCGTTCTGCCTTTCTACAAATGTGTGTTTGGTGACGAGTGTCAGAGTTTTGCCACAGTTCAGATTTTGGTTTGCACTTGCAGAATTTAAAAGGCTAAGATGTTGATCCGCATCCATGTCGGATAATGGTTGATCCAAGTGCAAGTGTGAGCATAGTTCAGCAAACCACAGATGGAAGTTTGTGCTAAACTGTGGAGAGCAGAACCGCGGCAATGTCACAGTGAGTAGAAAGAGCTCCGGAAGAGACAGTGAGAATAAAATAGGCTTATGATCGGAGAGCAGAAAATCTGAGAGCACAATATCAGTGACATCGAGCCCATAAGATGATCCAACGTGTGGCCCTGAATATGAGTAGAGTTTCTGATCCACTGAGATAGATTAACTCCTTGCTGCCGGGAGCTGAGGCCAACACTGTGGAGATCAGCCCGAGCGACAGGACTCAGGTGAAGGGGAAGAACAGGACGGGGCCACCGCTAAACTGCATCCAGCGGCCGCCAGCAGAGCTGCACCGAGACGATTCGAGCGAAGAATCTGAGTGAATACCAGCTCGTAAATGAGCCTTCAGTTTCACCCTCAGTTTTGCGATGATCGTTCTGAGCGACTGATTTGTAGAAGGGGCAGTCCACGACCAAGGTGTGAGAGTTTGTGAATGAGTCTATATCAGAGAGGCCGATGTCTAGCAGAGCTTGATGGGCGTATACTAGACGCGTACAGCAGGTCAAAGACACAGCAGACAACCAGAGAAGAAAACACGCGAGCAACAGACGACAAGCCAAACACACAGGCGCCATCTTGGAGACGTTTAACTCTAAACTCTAAACGACGCTTAACTCTAAACCAGGGGACTATAAATTACTTGGGGCAACATTTTAACATTGATTACCCACCAAAAAGTGCAGGGTAATGGTTTCTCTACACCTTAACACATATTTATGACCAATTTTCATGCGCCCACAGCATTTCTGTTGATAACATTGCACAACCTAATTGGATTCCATGGCTTTTAAATCTTCAGTCCACAGTAATATCTTCTGGCCGGTGTGTGGCAGGCCGTGGCGTGAGGTTAATGACTTGGCCTGCAGCTGAAAGGTCAGGGATTGAATCTCAGGGTTAGTAAAGGTGTGTGAGAGAGACGGGTCTTGGAGAATTACTGAGACAACGCTCTGTTTCTCCAGCAGATCTGGGCCTGGAAACCGTCATGCTCTGGCTAATTCATTACAAGCTAGGAAAGTAAATACGGATAATGAAATACAAAAAAAAAAAAAAAAAAAAAAAAATCAGAAATTTTTCAAACTGATATTAATACGCAGTTTTGTGACAACAAGAATTAGCTTAGATACCAACAACAGGCAAGTACTCACAATAGAGACAAACCAACTAAAAAAATGTAGTTGTTGTCTCAGGTTAGTGAGGTTCTTCTGGACTAAAGTTAGGCGCGTATCTCCTCCCGCACCGTTCGTCATATTGACATGCCTTATTGAGGAGAGGTGTGTTATATATTTTCTAAGAGATCGGACTTACGATGTTCATACAGCGGACGAAAAAGCGGCAAATAAATCCCATAGACTTAACATTGCGGAATGGTCGTAATTTTGAATTGTCACTTACACACACACACACGCACGCACACACCCACACACACACACACACACGTCTGGTTCACTATCTTTGTGGGGACTCTACATAGACTTAATGTTTTTTTATACTGTACAAACTGTATATTCTGTCTCCTTACACTAACCCTACCCCTAAACCTACCCATCACACACAACTTTCTGCATTTTTACATATTCAAAAATAATATAATTAAGTATGTTTATTAACCCATTTCCCTCATGGGGACTGCTGGCTGGTCCCCACAATGGAGGTGATCTCAGGTTTTACTATCCTTTTGGGGACATTTGGTTCCCACAATGTAATATAAATCAAACGCGCACACACACACACACACACACATGCAGGGTCAACTACAATTTTTACGTTGATGTAATGATGAAAAGATGACAATGACGTAATGTCTAATTTGTCCACACTGAAATCATGGCATCAGTGCATCCCTGATTATTTCAGCCAGTCGTTTAACATTTCTGTCCTAAAACAGCTGTCAAATATTAAATGCTTATTTTAGCTACTTACAGCTTATTACACACTTAACTGTTAACTGAAGCTGGGTTTTAGCTGCTTCTGTGAATGTAAAGCCAGGCTACTTTGATTTGATTGGTCATCTCGAACATGTTGACATTAGACTGAGGAGCTCAGATGAGAAGGACAGTTATCTGGGCATTGTGAAATATCCTTCCGGCAGTAAAGTAGAGTTCATTTGAGCCAATTATTTCACAGCCTTTATTGTATACACCTCAGAAAAACACTGAGGTCCGGACCTGGGTTGTAGCATGACAAAAAACACTGTTTTTCATCACATGCATGATACTTTTTAGCAGCCTGCAGAGTAGCCAACTTAGTTTTCAAAAGGGTAGCTTGTCAATAGTGGAACTATTTTAATTACATTTATTTATTAGGAATTTTTACATAAAAACTGTCTTAATTTAGAGAAAGCTGTTTTCTACTGACTTTAGCCCTCTGATTTATACACTCCATTTAAAGGGGTGTGTTTTATTTAAGAAATGTAAACGCCCACTTTTATGATTGGGTCTTTGCATATGAAAGAAGTATTACATGTGGAACTCTTTTGAAATATACAAATAGTGGTACAATATAAATGGTTTCAAAGCAGCTTTACAGTGATCAACAGGAAAATCATAACTCTATAAAGCAGTAGAAAACATGATGTCCCCATCAGCTCAGTTCAGTTCTCATTTAATAGTGTCAGTGCAATCAAATCAATAAAATTGCTGAATATTCCTCCTGTAGTCAATAATTGTATCCATTAAAGCTCATCTTTGATCACCAAAATGACATATTTAAATGTTTTTTCATTGAAAAAATGTCTTCATGCCTTAAAATATCTTGAATGTAACTCAACACTCTTGCCTTATTTAGTATGCGCGGTTCTATGAATATGCAAATGAGCCCCGCCTCCACTCACTCACTCAGCTCAGAGATCCACTGGTTGACGATCACACGTTGATCTGATTGGTTACAAGGTAGTTTGTGACGTATATAAACAACATTAAAAGCTGGATTTTCACCACAGGGGGACTTTAACTACATTTTTACTATTACACCTGCCAAGATTAACCGTCAAATTAATCATGAAAAGTGTTAATTACAGCATTATATCTAGATCTACTCCCACTGAATAAAAGGTTGCAGCGTATTGTAGCGATCATGACCACAGTCACATCTCTGCACGAATGCAATAATATCTCATTTCTGCACTCTAATGAACGCTTTAATCTGAACTAACACAGTGCAACACGATGTAATTAAGACTGATTCATCATAGCCCGGGGATACGAGTTTCCATGCATCAGGATTGGATTCGCATTCAGCGACCTCTTTTAGTGGATTATTCTTCTTGTGGTGAACATGATGTCATTTCAGATGTGTGTCCCTCAGTGTCCTCGCTTTATTAGTGTAGTTAATGGCTACACTAATAAAGTGTAAATCTACACTTAATGGCACTGTGAGAATTTTAAGTTTAAAGTATTTCATTCTCACTCACCTTCTTGTGTTTAAAAAATGCTCATTAGTTCAAAGTGTGCCAAGAAAATATCCCTCACACCATTACAGCACCAGCAGCACGAACCACTGATACAGGGAAGGTTGGATTTATACTTTCATGTTGTTTATGCCTATTTCTGAGCCTACTAATCAGAAGAGTGTGTGGGTGGAGTCTCTCTGCAAGCGCACTGCACTCACAACCAAATCAATCAAGAATCACATCCAGTCAGAAGAGTGTGTGGGCGGAGTCTCTCTGCACTCACAACCAAAGCAATCCAAAATCAGCCAATCAGAAGAGTGTGTGGGCGGAGTCTCTCTGCACTCACAACCAAAGCAATCCAAAATCAGCCAATCAGAAGAGTGTGTGGGCGGAGTCTCTCTGCACTCACAACCAAATCAAACCAAAATCACAGCCAATCAGAAGAGCCTGTGGGTGGAGTCTCTCTGCAAGCGCACTGCACTCACAACTAAATCAATCCAAAATCACAGCCAATCAGAAGAGTGTGTGGGCGGAGTCTCTCTGCACTCACAACCAAATCAATCCAAAATCACAGCCTATCAGAAGAGTGTGTGGGCGGAGCCTCTCTGCACTCACAACCAAATCAATCCAAAATCACAGCCTATCAGAAGAGTGTGTGGGCGGAGCCTCTCTGCACTCACAACCAAATCAATCCAAAAAGCACAGCCAGTCAGAAGTGGCTGTAGGCGGAGTCTCTCTGCAAACACACTGCACTCATACCAAATCAATCCAACATCCCAGCCAATCAGAAGAGAGTGTGGGTGGAGTCTCTCTGCAAGTGCACTGCACTCGCAACCCAATCAATCCAACATCACAGCCAATCAGAAGAGCGTGTGGGTGGAGTCTCTCTGCAAACACACTGCACTCAATACCAAATCAATCCAACATCACAGCCAATCAGAAGAGCGTGTGGGTGGAGTCTCTCTGCAAACACACTGCACTCACTACCAAATCAATCCAACATCACAGCCAATCAGAAGAGCGTGTGGGTGGAGTCTCTCTGCAAACACACTGCACTCACTACCAAATCAATCCAACATCACAGCCAATCAGAAGAGCCTGTGGGCGGAGTCTCTCTGCAAATGCACTGCACTCACTACCAAATCAATCCAACATCACAGCCAATCAGAAGAGAGTGTGGAGTCTCTCTGCAAGTGCACTGCACTCGCAACCAAATCAATCCAACATCACAGCCAATCAGAAGAGCGTGTGGGTGGAGTCTCTCTGCAAACACACTGCACTCACAACCAAATCAATCCAACATCACAGCCAATCAGAAGAGAGTGTGGAGTCTCTCTGCAAGTGCACTGCACTCGCAACCAAATCAATCCAACATCACAGCCAATCAGAAGAGTGTGTGGGCGGAGTCTCTCTGCAAACACACTGCACTCATACCAAATCAATCCAACATCACAGCCAATCAGAAGAGCCTGTGGGCGGAGTCTCTCTGCAAACACACTGCACTCACTACCAAATCAATCCAACATCACAGCCAATCAGAAGAGCGTGTGGGTGGAGTCTCTCTGCAAACACACTGCACTCGCAACCCAATCAATCCAACATCACAGCCAATCAGAAGAGCATGTGGGTGGAGTCTCTCTGCAAACACACTGCACTCATACCAAATCAATCCAACATCCCAGCCAATCAGAAGAGAGTGTGGGTGGAGTCTCTCTGCAAACACACTGCACTCATACCAAATCAATCCAACATCCCAGCCAATCAGAAGAGAGTGTGGGTGGAGTCTCTCTGCAAACACACTGCACTCATACCAAATCAATCCAACATCACAGCCAATCAGAAGAGCGTGTGGGTGGAGTCTCTCTGCAAACACACTGCACTCGCAACCAAATCAATCCAACATCACAGCCAATCAGAAGAGCGTGTGGGTGGAGTCTCTCTGCAAACACACTGCACTCGCAACCAAATCAATCCAACATCACAGCCAATCAGAAGAGCCTGTGGGCGGAGTCTCTCTGCAAACACACTGCACTCATACCAAATCAATCCAACATCCCAGCCAATCAGAAGAGCGTGTGGGTGGAGTCTCTCTGCAAACACACTGCACTCACTACCAAATCAATCCAACATCACAGCCAATCAGAAGAGAGTGTGGGTGGAGTCTCTCTGCAAACACACTGCACTCATACCAAATCAATCCAACATCCCAGCCAATCAGAAGAGAGTGTGGGTGGAGTCTCTCTGCAAACACACTGCACTCACTACCAAATCAATCCAACATCACAGCCAATCAGAAGAGAGTGTGGGTGGAGTCTCTCTGCAAACACACTGCACTCATACCAAATCAATCCAACATCCCAGCCAATCAGAAGAGAGTGTGGGTGGAGTCTCTCTGCAAACACACTGCACTCACTACCAAATCAATCCAACATCATAGCCAATCAGAAGAGCGTGTGGGCGGAGTCTCTCTGCAAACACACTGCACTCATACCAAATCAATCCAACATCCCAGCCAATCAGAAGAGTGTGTGGGCGGAGTCTCTCTGCAAACACACTGCACTTGCAACCAAATCAATCCAACATCCCAGCCAATCAGAAGAGAGTGTGGGTGGAGTCTCTCTGCAAACACACTGCACTCATACCAAATCAATCCAACATCACAGCCAATCAGAAGAGCCTGTGGGCGGAGTCTCTCTGCAAACACACTGCACTCATACCAAATCAATCCAACATCCCAGCCAATCAGAAGAGTGTGTGGGCGGAGTCTCTCTGCAAACACACTGCACTCGCAACCAAATCAATCCAACATCCCAGCCAATCAGAAGAGAGTGTGGGTGGAGTCTCTCTGCAAACACACTGCACTCTTTTTAAACAAGTAGAATTTCAATAACTCTGTGTTGAACTGATAATCACTATTTTGTGTGTTAAACACAATCTACTTAATACAGACAACTTCATTATAAAGAAAAACAACAACAACAAAAAATATATGATCATAATCTGACATAAATGCTATTATAAACTAGATTAGTGGATAATTCAGCAGTACAATTTAGTCAAGAAAAATCACGAGTGCTCAATAATTGTATAAAATCTGAACATTTTGTGCAAAAAATGTTTAGTGGGGAACATATAAGAGACAATAAGTGTAACACTAAATCTGGTAAAACTTAACACATTGCTCTTTGTATTGTTGTAAAATACATTCATGAAAAACAAGATAACAAAAATAAAAAATATCAATTATTTTATATATAGCCTACTATAAAATTGAGACATTTTTTAAATGTATAGCACAGCTGTTTAATGAGGAAGCAACATATGATAGATAGGACAGAACAAGAGCGGCTATTAATAATCTTTCATTTTACTACATGCTTAAAGGCATTGAGTTAGATTCATTGTATGAATTCAAATGTTTCAAGGAAAACAGTGCAAAAACTTTTTTTTGGTAAAGCGTACAAACAAACAAATGTCAAGAGTGTTGATTAAATCAAGGCTTTGATCACACATATACTCTTGTGCTCTATAAGCAATAAAACACGTGTTTCTGATCGTAAACCGCACAATCAGGCCTCTCCTCTCTGAGTGATATTTAGATCGCATTTTTTATGGGTGACCTAATTAATCCAGATGTAGCCGCAGTGGAAACCCACTGACATTATTTGCATAGCTGCCTATGAAAAATGCATATGTCCACAGAAGAAAGCCACAAGTGTGTAACGCGCTCCATCTATGAACACAAGGAACAGGCACTGGAAAGGCGCCTGACGAGGGGCACTAAATGGTAAAATGCTAAATGGTCTCCGTGGTATCTGGGAGAGTCCCATTAGAATGTCTTTAGGGCTAATGAGGAATATAATTAACTGTGGGGAAGTGCGAGCCTCAGAGGGTTTGTTTGTTTCAAACATACTCCGTTATCCTTGGCACTGTGTGTGTGCGACTGCGAACAATTCTCTACACCTCATTCATGATCCGCATGTCATTCCATCTCATGTGTGTTGCAGTTTTCTGAGAGAGAAAAAATCTCGTCAATTTACAGTCTGTCAAAGAATGCTTCATCAACATGAGCCTCTTGAAATAATGAGGCTATAAATATTCTTCTCTCTGACAGCCGACCCGTAATGTGATGGTGCCACAGTGGCCTGGTATGAGAGTGCAGTGCAGTATGTTTCTGGACTCTGTCTGGATCAAAAATGTTGATCACTCACCTTGAACACACAGGTATACACACACATACAGTTTCTCTCTTGTTATCCAAGAGAACATTCCCAACTCCTCAATGCCATCTGCATTTCGACTTGCAACACCAAGTAGCAAATCATGGTTTATCCCCAGACAGCAACATAGTGTCGGCCCAGATCCGGCCCACATCTGGTACGCGTTGAATCCACAGCGGTCGACGCCCGTTCACGGAGATGGCGTATGACGTAGGACGTAGCGTAGGAAGCGTCGTGACGTAGAACGAACGTGACAGCGCAGCCAGAGAGCAGAACAAAACAAAACTCTACGTTTGTTCTCAATCACGACGCTTCGGCCGCTACCGGAAGCCAGTTATTTTCGTTTATAAAGTTTTAAATATGTATATTTTTGCGACGAAACCGCACGGATTACCCTCAGAAGGCCTTCGTTTATCCCCCTGGAGCCGGATGGATTACTTTTGTGAAGGATGCACGCACATTTTGGGACTTGAAGGAGTGGACCCCATAACTTCACATTATAACCACTGAAAGATCCAAGACATTTTCTAAAATAACTGAAAATGTGTTCGTCTGAAAAATGATTGACATATGCATCTCGAACGGCTTGAGGGAGTAAATCATGGGTTTAATATCATTTTTGGCCGAACTATCCCTTTAAGCTTGACTTCAAATGCATCAGAAATATCACCCTGATCATCATAATAACAACAACATATCAATATGTATAATTATGTAACATTTTTAATTACAGGAGACATCAATATGCACAATATACCTGTACAGGCCTGGTCAGAAAGTTAGTTAAAGTTTAATTATTTATTCCCCTTTAAAACTGAATTCAAGATGGTGCCGAGCTGATGGTGATCTTCAAGTCCTCCTTAATTTACGTTTCTCTACCATGGACCCTATAGAGGATCCCTTCTTCAACTCAAGGGCTTCTTCTGCTTCTGTTACTCGACCGGCTGTTCTCTTCATCGTAAAATGAAGAAAGTGCAGTGGACTTATTGTTAGGCTAAAGAGATGCAGGGTTTTATCCCCATGGATTCTCCGCATCGGGCCTGGAAGCTTTAGGCTTAAACTCTACCATGCGCAGGAGCTGCGGTCTCATCAGTCTTTCTGGACTCATCAACCTCTTTTTGCGGATCATCCAGATAGTGCTGCATCCAGAGGGGTGTTGATCAAGATCCATTTGCAATAAAAAATGTATCTTAAACAATTTATATATATCACTAGACTTTGACGGAAACTTGGCTCAACTGAGTTGGATTCATTATCACCAGAGGATTGTGATTATTTTTGTTTTCTTAGATTAGTGGGCCGATTCGTGGCTACAGTTTTTAAAAACAGTTTAAATGTGGGCTTTTGCCTTCTGCTCAATACCTAACATTTGAGTTGCAATTACTGAGGATTCAACAATCTAACCTAATGATTTGTGCCCTTATTTATAGACCACCATAAGGATTTTATTCATGATTAAGGGCATTTTTTTTTTTTTGTTCCCACTGAGAATAAACTCCTAATTTTGAGTGACTTTAATATTCATGTCTGCTGCCCTTCCCATCACCTGGAGAAGGAATCTGAACAACTCATTGAGTCATTTGATCTCGTTCAGCATGTTAATGGTCCCACAATTGAGCATAGACATTCCCTTGATCTTGTTCTATCTCTTCATTCTCTTGGCCTTCTATTACGTGACACTGATGTTAAGGAAAGCTGTTTGTCTGATCATATGTCTGTCGTGTTTAATGTAATACTTCTGTACTTGCCTCTGAGTGATCGGAAGGACGTGCATTATTCTCGTGTGATTACCCCGTTAGGTATAAAGAAATGTCAGATTCTTTAGAAAGGAGAGAGCATCAAAAACAGGGACAACACTATGTTGTTTAATTCATATTTTAGACCCACAATAAACACAAAGGTTTCTAAATTTAGCTCAAGCCCATGGTTTAACCAGCATACCTTGAAGCATAGCATAAATGGAAAAAAAGATAAGTCAGGAGATTTTTAAGAATTCCCTGTCTGCCTATTAACTCGCTGTCAAAGCAGCTAAGGATGTTTCAGATTTAATATTTAACAATTCACATAATCCAAAAGTAATACTTTTGATAAAGTGGTTAATCCTATGACAACATCATACCCTGGCGTTACCCCTGAGTCGTGCACTCTATTCAGTCTATATTTCAGGAGTAAGATTGAGGCTTTATATTCTTGCATTCCCTGCGCTTATCATCTCATTAATTTTTCCAGTCCTGTTCTTGATAATGTCCAGTCAACTCATTTAAATCCAACTGATCTTAATAAATTGAGACCGACTACCTCACCTGTGGATATTTTGCCCACACGTCTCTTTGGAGATGTGATAGGTGTGATTGGTCCATCTGTGTTGACCATCATGAACAGCTCATTGACTTCTGGCGGTATTCATTCCTACTTCAAGCATGCAGTGATAAGGCCATTTACGAAGAAGCCAAATCTCCAAAACCTCCGATTTAATCATTTTCAACCCATTTCCACAATCCCTTTCTTGTCGCAGGTGTTAGAGAAGATTTTTTTCTTCAACTTTCTGCATTTTTAGCGGACCATAATGATAAATTTCAGTCTGGGTTCGGAGCCATAGCACCAAAACTGCCCTCCTTAATGACGAATTACCTTTTAATTTAGCTCAAATTAACTGCTGCCTTCGATACAATCCATCATAGCGTTCTTGTACTGTAGATCACCTACACCAGGAGATTGGTATTAGAGACAAATTACACTTCCTTTCTCTCATCTTTGTATTTTCTTTAGTTATTCTTTCCAGCAGCTTCAGCAATAAACTCTTCCCAAGCTCCCGCAGGATCCTCTCCATGTTTTTCTTTTTGCCTGTCTTTACTTTATGCAGCAGTGAGCTCTTCCTCAAAAACACACAAAACTACCCCATAGGGGAAAACATGCGGCGGCAGGACTGGATGGAATAAGGCAAAGCAAAAACAGAGAACACAGGGAGAATAAAGAGGGAAGCGAATGAGGAGGGTAACGAGAGATAACTAATGATCAGGTAGAAGGAGGGCCAGGTCAAGACAAGAGCACATGGCACATAGAAACAAATAACAGGAGCCATGTGATGACACCAAACAACCCTCCAGGCACAAAAAAATACAACTTCATCAAGAACACATGGTGAGGGAGTGAACCCTAAATCTCTGTGTTCACAAAAAAAAAGGAAAACCATGGAGCGTGAATGTCCTGACCCCGACACTGAACCGAAACCGGACTGGACATGAGCGTCGGGATCCGGACACCAAGAGCGTCGGGATCCGGACACCATGTTATGGAGTACGATGGATATATCTACTAGAGTTCAATCATGGTGTGACGCATGCCAGAAAGCAGCAGTAATTCTTTGGTTTTACAAGAGCTTGGAAGATCATCGATAATCAGCGATAGTCGTTTGTCATGCTGTATAGCCAGCCGGAGTCAGACAGGGCCCTGATTCTGTTTCTTACAGAGGCGAAACTTTTAGCCCTAAAACTGTTATAACCCTGCCACCATGGGAGTTCAGAAGGGTCGAGGAACCCTAAAGACCTTGCTCACATCAAATCTCAAGTGGTTGTAGATGCAGACTGCTGTCCTTTTGGGTATTACATTGGCCAAACAGCCTGATCTTATGAAATGCGTCTCTATAGCACAGATTATCGTGCAATTCATGCGCGAAAATATGTTTTTACGTGCATAGGATACGCACTTTATGGTGTGTAATATGCACGTACCCCACACCACTAATCATGCACAAGGGGTTTACAGTGTGTCGCATATGCACGTAAAAACGAATTTTCGCGTATAAATTGCATGATAAATACAATGCGTGCTATAGAGACGCATTTCGTGAGATCGGGTTGGGCTAAAAGGGTAGAGAGTGAGTAACAGGCTCTGTTTGTGCACAAAGAGTGTATCAGATACTTACCTGATGATGCAGGGGTGATCTGACACAGATTTCTGTCAAAAGTCACACATCAACTCCTGCTAAACCAAGCAATTATGCTTCACACTTTTCTTCCTCATTCTGTAGAGATAAGTCAGAAGTTGTCGTGGTTGTGCCAGTTCAGGGGCTTCACATCTACATGAGCGCACATGTAGCACAGGTCTCAGATCAGCTCTTTGTGTTCTTCAGGCCAGAGCGTCTGGGCCAGTCTAGATTTAGACAATGGCTATCTCCCTGGACTGTGGACACAATTCAGCAGGCTTACGGCTTTGATGTGATGGTGTGATGGTTTTCTCAGCATCTGGCGAGCCGACCCAGGTGAGCAGGCCTCCACAGGATGGCAACGACGGGGCATGAATTCATGTTTAAATTGGACTCCACCTCCAGCATGAATTTTACATTCTGTCAGATCATGCCAGAGAGACTCGCTGGCACTTCTTTTGTGACAAATGCCAAGGCAGTTCTTCTCCTCTCCCCAGTCTAAGCTCCTAACGCAGGGCCTGGCTTTAACCGTGGCAGCGCCGGCAGGGTCTGATGGCTAAGATCAATACGAATGCGGGTTCTTCACATTCAACCCTTTACGGTACAGCTTTGCCATATGGCAACAATTCATTTCTACTCATTTCCTTGTTATTCAGAAAAAATACAATATATTGCACTATGGGAATTAAAAGGGCAGGCCTTAAGGTGGCCAGTGATGTGCTGTTTTAAAGCCTGTTGAAGCGCTCCAGAAAATGCTCTATTAACCTCATTTCTAAACATCTCTTCTTACAGCGGATTTTTTTTTTTTTTTTGATTAGAAGTAAATTAGATATTTTTATTCACAAATCAACATTGTTTTACTGTAAATTGAGAAAATATCAATGTTTCCACATGGCAATGCTGTACCACAGTGGAATTGCAGTAATGTATTTCCCCATTGGGATTTTTTTATAGATAGTACAGCATCAACAATATGATTGCAGTTATTTAATTATTTGACGCGTTTATTGTAGTATAGCTGTATTTATGTATAAATAACAAATTGATTCCTTCTTTTCAGAAAATGGTAGAATGAATGACATCTCTCCTGTCCTCATGTTGAGAGGAATCATGGGTAAGTGCAGAGGTGCTGTGTGTGAACATGATGGGTATTATAGTGAACTTTTACTCATCTCACTTGCACAAAATGCAAGCAGTGAAATGCAAACTCAGAATATTACGCAAATATTGTAATAATTAATGAAATATGAACAATGATAGGGATGATAGGGATCTACTTATTTTTGGTTTGCATGAGTATATTCCAAGTATATAAATCTAGTAATTTCTAAAAGAAATTTGCAATTAAATAGAAAAGAAAATCATAATTGTATAGAAAAACTACTTTTTTTTTTTACCATTTTCTATTGTGGTACAGCGTTGCAATATGACAACGTTTCCCTAATTAGCCCTTCCCCTCCCCCCCATTTTTTTTTTTTTTTTGTATGATTGAAGCTATTTCATGTAATAAAAACTTATTGAAAAAATATTTAATTGTTAGAACATATTGCATCCCATAGAGGGTTAAGTTAGCATGCGGGGCTGGAGCGTGAGTGGAGGAAGGTGAACCGTGCAACGCTGCTCTACACTGTATGAGCGAGATACGGACACACACACACACACACACACCTCATACTCCAGTAGATTGATTATTTATTTTGCTGTGTTTTTGAATTTAGTTAGTTTGGAGGACGGTTGTGTTTTCGAGCACCAAAATAACCAGTATGCTCTCCTTTGAAAGGCAATTTTCCTCTTCGCAACGTGTCATTGTCATCCAGTACATATCCAGTCTGGGTGAAGAGTCTCTCGATGAGCAGCTGAACTTGTGAAACAAACCATTTTGTATCTCAATGATCATGACTACAATAGTTTTATCCTATTGATTTAATTGTATTAAATATTCATAAATAAAGATTCTTAAAAGTGTACATCTTTAAAGTTCATGCATAAATAATTTGCATTTTAGATGCTCTCAATACATCAATATTGAATACTTTATTGTCTATGCAAACGTATGCAGATTTATGTGTGGTAGAACCGAACTTGGCATGAAATACATACAAATACTAATGAGTAAGTGTGAAAGTGTACGATGGCCCAGTAGTGCACAGCACGACAAACATGAGTTAACAACACAATGAAATCAAGTCACAACACAAGGGAAATGCTTCTACGCACCAGCGTACTTCACTAACTATCATGAAGCTTAATTCAGCTAATTAATCATTAGTTATTATCGATGCGTGATCCTCCCCTTTAAATAGAGCAACACTTCCTTAAAGCCCAAAGTATTCTTCATTTTTACATGGGCCAAGAGCAGTGCATCCCAAACTGTTTTCCCGTTCATTTAATTGTACCCCATCTTAAAATAACATTAAAACCAAGCATGTATTTCTAAAAGGCAAAATGCCAGTGTAAACGAGAACACAGTGCCATAAAAGATCAAATACGTGATATTCTGACGGCATCCACATGAGCAGCCTGTGTATGACTGAATGTGAAGGTTGTGTGTGGATTATGACGCCTTGTAAAAGTGTGGATTTAGCACTATATCATGAAGAACAGACACACACACACACACACAGCCTGTGCACAGAGATCGATGTAAGACTCAGAGACATGCCCTGTGTGAGATCTGGTTTATAATGTTGGTCATATATTAGACCAGCAAGAATGCAATATTTCCCGAATATCCACACGATTGCAAATGTGACATTGATTTTATACAGCAGTTCAACAAACAAAAATGTAATATTAAGTACATACATTGTAAACACAGTATTGTCAGTATTGTTTGCTCTATGTTGCTACAAAATAATAGTTAATAATACAGTCCTTCCACCAAAAGCCACAGCAGAACTGTTGTGCATTTCCAACACAGCGGTGTTGCATTAGTGATCAAATCTGCAGCTTTGAATGAATCGTACGTCACTTAAAGGGTTAGTTCACCCAAAAATGAAAATTCTGTCAGTAATTACTCACCCTCATGTTGTTCCAACCGCGTAAGACCTTCGTTCATCTTCAGAACACAAATTAAGATATTTTTGATGAAATCAGAGCCATGTCTCACTCCTCCATAGGCTTCTAGGTGACCGAAACTTGCTGGCCCAGAAAAGTTATTAAAGAGATCGTTAATATAGTCCAAGTGACTCCAGTGGCTCAATCAGCGACGATTGATCAGCGAGAGTATATCAAGCGACGAGAATACTTTTTGTGCGCAAAAACATATCAAGCGACGAGAATACTTTTTGTGCGCAAAAACAAACAAAAATAACGATTTTATTCCACTATTCATTTCCTTCTCTCTCGACCTCTAGTTGGTTTGCGTAGTGTTTTTGCGCAGCGCGTCTGTGTTGCACGTCACCACGTAGGCTCACTATTGGCCGACGCCGGTCATGTGTGTGTTGCGTGATGACGTGCAACACAGACGCGCAGCGCAAAAACACTATGAGGCCCAGAGAGAAGGAAATGAAAAGTGGAATAAAGTCGTTATTTTTGTTTGTTTTTGCGCACAAAAAGTATTCTCGTCGCTTGATATACTTAAGATTGAGCCACTGGAGTCACTTGGACTATATTAACGATCTCTTTAATAACTTTTCTGGGCCAGCAAGTTTCGGTCACACTGGAAGCCTATGGAGGAGTGATCCAGCACTCAGATTTAATCAAAAATATCTTAATTTGTGTTCCAAAGATGAACGAAGGTCTTACGGGGTTGGAACAACATGTGGGGGAGTAATAACAGACAGAATTTTCATTTTTGGATGAACTAACCCTTTAATATCACCTTTGTTGTGTGTTGAACTGATAAAATGTTGCATTTGTGACTCACTCATAAAGACAGTGACTTACTGCCACCATCTGATAAGGCAATGATAAAGATGTTCAGAGAAATGTGCTTAATAACTCTGCACACTTTACATTACAATATGACCTTATAAATGGTAAAACTGGAAATTAAATAAAATGCAATAAATGCAGAATATTAAAGTTATTGAGGCACAGTCTTCTTAGCACCGCTTTGGCTGTGTTGTGTCTTGATTCTGCTGCAGTGTGTGTTGTGAACTTGTGTTTTATATGTTGTTGGTGTAGTTGTTGTGCACTACAAGGCCAGCGTACAGTCATTGGCAGAGCAAGGCTTTAAGACACCTTTCTTGTTTATGAGAGTAAAAGGGCTCAATACTGATTCCTGGATGATTTTAAAAGACAGGCAGAGAAAGAAAAAGAAAAAGAAAAAGTAAAGATCTGTGCTTTTTACTCATTCATTACTTTATATTTTCTAAGATGCACCCATTCACTTACATTAGCACGGTAACACTTTACAATAAGGTTCATTAGTTAGCACTAATGTATTAACTAACATGAACTAACCATGAGCAATACATTTGTTACTGTATTAGTTAATCTTTGTTAATGTTAGTTAATAAAATCCAGCTGTTCATTGTTTGTTCATGTTAGTTCACAGTGCATTAACTAATGTTAACAAATACAACCTTTGATTTTAATAATGTATTAGTGAATGTTGACATTAATATTAACTAAGATTAAGTAATGCTGTAGAAGTATTGTTCATTCTTAGTTCATGTTAACTAATGAACCTTATTGTAAAGTGTTAGCATTAACACTAGCAACTTTCACTTACATCTACTGACAGCAGATTGTAATGGCGGGCGAAACACAACCTCAGGAACACTGCGAACGCCACGTTTAGCTTCGTCGGATATAGTGTGCAAAGCTTTTCTACTGAGGACAGAGAACCGGAAGAGCACGTGATGGGTCTAAGCGACGGGATTGGCTGGCTCCTCTTCTTCTCTGACCACAGCAAGCGGTCCACTACCTCGAGCCTGGACCTGCTCAGAGACGGTGTGTAGCGCTGGGGTTTCCCCGAGAGCTGAACACACACACACACACACACACACAGGAGACGTGAAGAGAGGGAGAAGAACAGAGAGAAGCAGAGGCAGAGATCAAGACCAGGAGACACACATCTGACACATCAGCTGGAACAAGAGATCTGAACTGAAATAATGAAGAAACATATATATGGAAGAAATGTGTGAAAGGAAAAATGGAAAAGGAAATTTACTGGCGGCCCAATTTAAATGGGAAGTGAGTAAGGAAGAGGAACGGGACTTTGGGAATAATGCGCAGATGAGTCGTTCAGCCGGTGTTTCAATGCCATGCTTGGTGAAAGAGTTATAAGAAACACCAACAACACATTATTCTCCCAGAGGGGTCGATACCAGACAACAGTGCTTGTTCTTCACAGAAGACCACTTCAGGTCTTGTTGAATGCAATGTCAACTTTTCATTATTTTCAATTAAATCTTTACCCATCAATAGCTTATGTCTCACTAAAGGCCCAGTATTCATACAGTCTGTCTGCATATGCTGATTAACCCTTCACAGCACTGTATGCATTCATTCATTGAATAGTTTAATGTGGGATTATTACACAGTGGGAAAATGGATCTGCTAATAATGGGATTATTCATTGAAACTGATCTGATTGACTTTGCACAATCACACGCAGCCACCCAACACAAGCCAATGATGAACTCACAGATCAATCTGTTTTTTAGTAACAAAAGTTCCATAAAAAGTAACAAAGCAATGCAAATAGTTACTTTTTAGGGAGTAACACAATATTGTAACACATTACTTTTAAAAGTAACTTTCCCCAAAACTGCATGTATGTGTGTGTGTCTATATACAGTATATATATATATATGTGAGTTCCTTTTTCAGATAAGTAATGCAGGTTCCTTTGTTTTCCCGTGTATTGACGGACATCTCTCCTGTCCTCGTGTTGAGAGGAATCGTGGGTAAGTGCAGAGGTGCTGTGTGTGAACATGATGGGTATTATAGGGAACATTTACTCATCTCACTTGCACAAAAACAGATTCAGTATTGCTAAAATTAATAAAAGCAGTGAAATGCAAACTCAGAATATTACACAAATCTGCAATAATGAATGAATTATGATAAATTACACAAATGGCCTTTATGGATTTAATCTCACTTTATTAATCAATGTCTTTGCTGCTGACCTTCGACGATCCAATTCAACCATACTAATGAGCAAAAAACATGCAAGCCCAGCTCAGGTGACAAAAAGCACCGCAAAAGTAATCCATTACTATGAAGGACTAAAAATGACAGAACGAAAAATAAATAAATAAATAAATAAAAGTAGAAATAAATAAATAAATGCAGAAATAATAGTAAAAATAAATACATTTTGGTAATATAAATGGCTATTTCTGTATTTTTACATGTATTTATTTATTTATTTATGCATTTCTATATGTATTTATTTATGTATTTATACATTTATTTATATATTTATGTATTTATATATTTATTTATTTATATATTTATATATTTATTTATTTATTTATACATTTATTTATTCCTACATTTATTTATTTCTGTATTTCCACATTTCTACATTTATGTATTTCTGTATTTCCACATTTCTACATTTATTTATTTCTGTATTTCCACATTTCTACATTTATTTTTCCCTGCGCATGTATGCTAATTGACCAATGGCTAACCACGCCCCCTCCACTCCCTCAGTCAACATTCGGTAACAGGCGCTTTGGCAGCTGTCAGTAGGAGACATTTCACAGGAGGCAATTGATGATTTTTTGGAGACAGAAAGATTATATATCATCTCGATGTCACCAAAAGGGCCTTAAATATGCATTGGAGGGTTATATTAATAATTTTATTGTTGAGAAGGTCGATAAGCTTCAGCTCCAGAACAAAGATTTACAGTTCACAGTGTAAACGTTATAGTTTGGTGCTATTTCGCTTCAAATGCTCGCTTTATACGCGCGTCCTATTCGCTTTGGATTCAAAATGTTCAAGCGTCGAACTAGACGCGGATACGCGCGAATTTGACGCTCTATTCGCGTTTGGTGGGAGCGCAGAATAATGGACAGGCTGCGATGTCAAGATTGCATTGCTGGAATGTGTGTGTGTGTGTGTGTGTGTGTGTGTCAGAGAGCGGGCGCCGGGGCGCGATCGAACAGTGGAAACATAAAAACATACTCCATTTTGTTCATACAGGACATAATTAAAACTGCAAAGTGTTTAGCCTACTTATATTTGTGTAAAACACAACATTGTGCTTTTGTCAAACTGTAAACTCTTGTCAAACTGTAACCTACAACTGTCACCCAACCAAAATCACACACACACACGCTGTTTTAAAGCCAAAATGACAAGAAAAAAACATAAAAACGAATGAAAACTGATAACCGCAATGCATTGCAATGGACGAGGAAGCAGAGAACGTCCAAGTGTATTGGGTTAGCTATGCGTACTGTGATTGGCTCATCGCGTTTGGGGGCGTGGTTAGCCATTGGTCAATTAGCATACATGCGCAGGGAAAAATAAATGTAGAAATGTGGAAATACAGAAATAAATAAATGTAGAAATGTGGAAATACAGAAATAAATAAATGTAGAAATGTGGAAATACAGAAATAAATAAATGTAGAAATGTGGAAATACAGAAATAAATAAATGTAGAAATGTGGAAATACAGAAATAAATAAATGTAGGAATAAATAAATGTATAAATAAATACATATATAGATATATAAATAAATAAAAATATAAATACATAAATATATAAATAAATGTATAAATACATAAATAAATACATATAGAAATGCATAAATAAATAAATAAATACATGTAAAAATACAGAAATAGCCATTTATATTACCAAAATGTATTTATTTTTACTATTATTTCTGCATTTATTTATTTATTTCTACTTTTATTTATTTATTTATTTATTTTTCGTTCTGTCATTTTTAGTCCTTCATAATTACGTTCCATTAAAAGTTACAAAGTAATGCAATTAGTTACTTTTTAGGGAGTAACTTTTTTGTAACGCATTAGTTAAGTAACTTTCAGCAACACTGTGTGTGTGTGTGTGTGTGTGTGTGTATTTATCATACAACTGCTGTCTGAATCCTTGTGCATTCAAAAATCTCACTGGATTATTTCAATTAATGGCAAAATGTAAACTGATATTTCCTTCTGACTCACTACAGCCAAAGATATAAACACTCGGCTCAAAACCATTTTTGGAGGGTGAAAATACTAACATGCCTAAGACTTTTTCACAGTACTATATATAAATATAATGCGCACTGATTAATTTCTCCAAACCAGTTTCACATGAATGTGTACCTTTTTTTGAGTTTGTAATTGAGTTTGTAATGAGTTTGCAATGAGTTTGCAATGTGAAAATGTATGACTTGTATAAAAAAACTTAAGTATGAAGCTCTATCCGTACAATGAGAACATACAAATGAGGTCGTACGAATACAAAAGTGCAACAAACCAGAAGAGCAACACACACACACACACACTGGTCAGAGATCTTACCTCCCGGCACGTCCGTCAGCTCGTTGAGGGGGGGCACCGTCTCCAGTGTGTTGGCGTACGTCTTCGCCGCTTGTCTTTGTACGTTCCGAGCCTCGATCTCCTTTTTCGTTCGTGGAATCCGGCATTTGAAGATGCAGCACAGGGTTATTACTGTGAAATGAGGAGGAGAGCTTTGAAATCTAGAGAAAGGGTCGTCCCACACAGCAGGCAGCGTCTCTAATCTCTTACTTCTGTAAATGCTATTTTGCTCTGGGGAAATTTCATTAAATCGCTTAATGCGATTCACGACGTGTAAATAATTAAGTGTTTATTTTGACACCCATTTATGGAAATTTTGTATGCAAATATATGCATAGCTTGCCATTTTAAAGAGGTCACCCAGAAATAACAATTATTTTATCATTTACTCGCCCTCATTATAATTATAAAAAAAACAGCCTATTTCTTCTGTGAAACACGAGAGGTAGAATATGTACTGGTTACTCTTTTCCATGCAGTTACTGTGAAAGGAGACTGGAGCTTTCAAGCTACAAAATGGACACAAAATGTGTCATAAGCGTCATTAAGGTATCAAAAAAATAGTCAATAAAACTTCCAAGTCTTCTGAGGTTATGATCTCTTTTTGTCCCTTTGGAGCTTGAAAGCCTCAGTCCTTGGAAAGAGTGGCTAAAACATGATCATATTGAATGCAATATGGCTTTTAACATAAGATGAACACTTTTAGACACTTACTAATTGCTAGGATGAACATGGAGAAAATGCCAATGACCTGCCATAATCGAAGCCCCCAGAACACCACCGTTTCTGAGGTGACCGGGTCCGGCTTCTTCGGCGGGTCTGTCGGCAGGAGCTGTGGGGAAGATAGGGGGAGAAAACAATGAGATGTTTTCCCGCATCTCTTTCTATTTCCAGGTAATTGCACCACCTAAATGGAGGGAATGGCAACAATAGCTGTGATTAAGGATTGCGGGAAGATTTAACCACCTTTTCATTTGATCACAGTGTCAAGAAGAGAGGGAGAGAGAGAGAGAGAGAGAGAGAGAGAGAGAGAGAGAGAGAGAGAGAGAGAGAGAGAGAGAGAGAGAGAGAGAGAGAGAGAGAGAGAGAGAGAGAGAGAGAGAGAGAGAGAGAGAGAGAGAGAGACTCTGAGCTAGCATACGTCTGAAGGATCTGTTTCACTAGCAACCCTGTGAGTGTATTTTAAAATATGTTTTTCATATTTAATATCACCTATAGTTTCTTGCTCTTGTAATGTTTGCCATTGATGTTCAAACTTATTTTTGTGGGGTTTCATGGAATATTTGTCTTGACAAATAAGAGATATCTCAATTTCGAGATTTTGGTAACTAACAGTGTTTATGTATTTTACTTCCTGAACTTTTTTGGACACATCTGCATTGTCAGTAAATAAAAAACACCAGCTTTTCACTGAAAATCGCCTATAATAATGTTGTAATAAATGGCTATAACTTGCTTAGGGACTGTTACATGTAGACAAAATTTCATCTGGAAATCTAGAATATCCAAGTAAACTATATAAAGCAAAAAATCTGAATTTCAGGAGGTTTTGTTTGAGTTGAGTAAAAAAAAATAAAAAACATAATAAATGTGCTGCCGTTTTTCTTTAATCTGGTAAATTCATTCATTCTAAAGATTGAAACTGCAAGTTATCCAGTTTAAAATGATATATGGCACTTGATGCTGACGGCTATAAAATGAGCTAGCACTTTAAGAGTTAACTAACATGAACTAACCATGAGCAATACATTTGTTACTGTATTTATTAATCTTTCTTAATGTTAGTTAATAGAAATCCAGCTGTTCATTGTTTGTTCATGTTAGTTCACAGTGCATTTCAATAATGTATTAGTAAATGATGAAATTAACATTAACAAAGTTTAATAAATGCTGTATAAGTGCAGTTCATTCTTAGTTCATGCTAACTAATGTAGTTAACTAATGTTAACTAATGAACCTTACTGTAAAGTGTTACCAAATAACTAAAATTGAAATAAAAATGTATAATAACTATATACATATACATATGAAGAGCAAAAGCCTCTGTGCCATCTGACATTTTCTTCTAGAATGATCATTTTTATCAAGCTTGTATATTTAAGTTCAATAATTTCGCTTAAATGCCAATGCAAATTATATTAATTGTCATTTAAGTGAAATTACTTAAATATACAAGCTTTATAAAAATTTCAGATGGCACTTAGAGGCTTTTGCATCTGAACTCTTCATATATATAAACTATCCCAATAGTATTAAACCCATTAGAGCATCTCCATGACACTAAAATAAGTCTGATATCCAGTATCAGTTCCTGTGATAACCCAACTCTTGAGTGTTTGTGTCGGCTCTGGCAGGATTCAGGCTCCAGGTGTGACAGCAGCTTTAAGGTGAGAGTGTGTTTCCAGTGTTTTAATAATTCAACAGGTTTGTGTCATACAGAGAGCACTAGTGGAAGGACTCGCCGGTGTTGACATGCTGATTAGTTCCTCTGCACGGGTTATCACTCCACATCTCATTTGTAGTCTTCTTCCAAAGTCTGCACTCCTGAACTATCATACCTGTGGACAGGCTTCACTTCACTTGTCTCCGGTCTCCATCTGCTGATACAAAGCTTTTCACTGAAGGAACTTTTCGTCTTCATGCAACTGCATTGTCCACATAAAAACTGATGTTTCTGGTCATACAGTGAGTGTGTGTTTGCCATCACAATGTGACTCAAGACATGTCACTTCAAGAACATCTGGACACCAGTTCCTCACAGTCCTGGTGGTGACAAGCAGCTGCTAGTCTTCTGTGAGGATGAGATGTCATGTACCAACATGATTATGGTTTCGCCTGCCAAAGAGTTATATGGCCTTTGACACATGCATAACAACTGTGTTCTGGGTGATCTACTGACTGGATGAAGTCATGGAGGCCAGCCCAAGTCTCGAAAGCTGTGTTTCCTTCCAAAGTTCCTTCTGAATTTAACTTGTGCGCACAAAACTGGAATATGGCATGAAACATCTGCGAATAAAGCATCATTTACATCCGATGTGTTCAAGAGAACAAAATCATCACTTCCTGGGAACATCGGTGCAAAATATCTGTTATGAAAATGGAAGTTTCTGCAAACCGGAAAGAAACTTTTTCTCTTTTTTCCTCCATCATAAATGAGTTACGCTTATAAACGCTGTCATTTGAGATGCTGCGATGCGATTGGTCCGCTGGTTAGTCCAGTTATCCAATCACAGCCTCTGATGAGGCAAAGTCACACAAGTTTTTGGAACCACATCAAGGGATTTATTCAGTAAATGTGTTTCCATCGTAGTTTATGCTCATGACGTCTTTCAGATTTCTTTCAATTTGGCACTTTTTTTAATTTATGCAAATCTTGCCATTTTCATTCCATTTTATTTGCATAAAATCTTAATGGAAAACATAGGTTATAATGTTCTGTAAGTCAAGTCAAGTCAACTTTATTCGTATAGCACTTTTCATTAAAGCAGCTTTACTGAAAATCATGAGGTTAATGTTTATAATATCTTATATAATATCTTAATTTAGCAGATTAGAGCTGGGTGATAATATAGTTTACAGGGAATCAAGCAGGTGAGATTTGCTTTAGTATGCGTATCATATGTTACTTAAATATCCAACTTTAGCACATTTCTCCTCAACAAGCTTCACAATCAAACCCTTCATGTCTGTCGTGTAAAAGGTGCACATGATAAAGTTTAATATTTAGAGTAAAGGGTTAAGTGCCACCATGAAATGGCGAGGCTTGCCTCAGCACTAATAATTGGCATCGACTTAAAGCATTAGTATTTAGTATTGACTGATTAGAGTGATATTTTTGCTAGATAAAGGGTAACATTTCCTATCAGTAAGGCTGGAGATGGCAGATAAAAGTAAATTAGTATTGATGTTTCAGTGTTATTCAATAAAGCCTGAGATTTCCACATGTCTCCTGCTGTGTCGCATCGATAGAGAGAGTGCTGAAAGCCCATCCAGACATTCAGAAATGTCAGAGACCTGTTTCAGTCAGGTCTAAGCAGATACTGTACAAGCTAGCTAACAGTTCACATGCAGAAACTCTTCAATGCATATATATATATATACTGTAGGCATTCTCTTAGACAGAACTAACTCTGGTTTGGATTGAAATTTAGAGTTTGATCCAAAAATATCAAATTTAAGGTCAAATGTTTGTGAAATTTACGGTCAAATGTGCATCAGACCCGCAGTCCGCCCGTGCCGATTGATTCCCGGCCCGCACCGTAAATGACCATGTGAATATTATTCCACCCGTTGCATCAGATATTAGCGGTCCGGGACTCCGGCAGGAACGGGCTCAGCACAAACCCCTGAGGCACTCCGCTCGGATGACTTTCAGTTTCGGCTCATTCTCTGCCCAACATATCTGGACACAACTAAATAGTAGTTCAACTTAATGAGGGTATGACAACCAGAAAATAAAAGTTTTCATCTTCATTGGGATTGAACCCTTAGGGAACCAGGTTACTGCGCTCACATCAGTGATAAATTCAGTCGCAGATAATTGGTTTGTTCGTGTGAATCTTATCACACTTTTGAAACCGGCTGGTGAACACGTGATTCAATACATGAACATGCCCATCGTCTCAGGATACAAGCACCCCAGGCACATCGTTTTAGCATGTTTGTAGCATAAACACCATCAAACCCCTGAGAGCTTCGGATCTTCCCATGTTTCTCTATGTCGGTGAAACCTAAAGATGCCGATTTCCCTGCGCAACTGATGCTCAACTGCCATTGGCTGATCTGCGTTCAAGGGGCGGGGCTTACCGATAGGTCAATTTAAATAAAAGTTGTATTTCTCATGATGCTAAGAGGACCAACAGCCACATATACACTGCAGAGTTTCAGGAGAGACAACCGCATATAAATACAGAGTGAATCCGCTGAAATATCTCGCCTGTTATATGACAGTAAAGCCTAATCTTCTCCTATTTGAATAAGGGATCGAGATCTAGTCCCACCGCTGAGTCAGTCTGGGATTACATCAAGAGCAGTTGAGAGAAGTCATACATCAAACTGTGGTAATTCTCCAAGGTGAGTAAAACACGTCTCCTGGAGCTTGTCTTTCACACAGGCTTCGGCTCCTGCACAGAACGGCGTATGCCTTTACAATAGCAATTGACTGTGAAATCACAATCGTTGTGATGACTAATGAAGATGTGCTTGAAATCAAATCTAATGTCAATGTAAATGTAATTCATAAAATTATGAAATAATTACTCCATTAATTATGATTATTAAAGTACCACAATTAACTTTTCACTTTATAACTTCAAATCTACATGAATTACTACTACAAATCCCGCATACACAAAACAGACTCGTGGATCTGGTAAGTTTATGTTAGATGCGATGAATGACAGCACTAGTATATAGATATAGATCTCTGACACCTGTGGTCAGAGAAGTAAAGGTGAGGCATCTTTCCCATCTTATCCTAATATTTATATATGTTTTTAAGTAAAAAATATTAAGTTAAAGCCTCTGAATCTCTGTTGTGCTGAATCCACATCTCAACCATCTTCTCCTAAAATTGATCCGCGCTGCTTATAAATCATATACCGTACAGACAAACAACTGCACTAACCAGTAGTGAAATGAAAAAGCCACTAAAAAGCACAACTTGTGCTTTTATTTGAACAAAATCTCTTAAAATGAAGGGGTTTTGAGTGAAACAAGTAGGTATATTTGGAAACAGAGAAACATCATGTTTTCGGCCTGTTGGATTTAGAGATTTATAGGCTCGTTCAGCGTTGTTGACAGCCACTCAGTCACGAGACCGGCTGTCTGGAGAGTTCAGCTGTTAGTACATCATATATTGATATTTTTCTTTGTAATGTACTTCATGTCCCTTCTCTACTTTCATCCAGAGAAATAAAACCGTTGACTCTTATTTGAGGAACAATCACTCACAACTCGAGACGAACAGCAAGCAGAGACAGGCTGAAACTGTCCGCACTCATTCACGTGTGTGAAATGAATTACACACATTTAAACGTCTTCGTATGTATATTAAACAGCATGAAGAGCTTGTTCTTCCAGCATTACATGATATGATATAATTGTGTCTTATAACACGCAGACTCCCTGCGGCCGACTGAAGAAGAAACCCCTTTGATCACTCATAAATGTGTCTATAAATATGCTGCTGTTTTCCCCTTCTCCCGCTGAGCCGACCGGAGCACTACATGTTACCAAACCAGGAATCTGCTCCTCAAGATGTTTGATGTAGGAATTACACATTGTACAGCAGGGGGAATTGACGGCACCTGGTAATTGACCCTGTAATGAGTGTTTAATAAGCAGAAAAGCACTGCGCCTGACGCCCGCTGATAGAAACCTGCACGATTATCAGTTATGAATGTGAACTGCATGTCTCCAGCACCGTACAGATGTGTCGGAGAACAGCTGAAGTCGTGTTCGCGTGACAGTTCTGTCTTAGACGGCACACCTGTGGTTTCAGATGGTTTTGCTGCTCTGTATATTTGTGCCTCACTACATCAGTGCTGTGTTTTTGAGATACTGTAAAAGTTGTTGATATATATTAAATTTTCACTAGTTCAAATTATAGTTATTGATATCAGGAATTAGATGTATACTAGTAACAATGCTAATTCTTGATATCATGAATGTGATTGTTACTAGTAAGAAAGGCATTTTAGATATCTGAAATTATATTGATATCAGAAATACATTTTCAGATATCAAAAATTAACATTTTTACTAGTAGCAATTCAATTGTTGATATCTAGAATAGACATTTTTACTAGTAGCCACGTAATTCTTGATATCAGTAATTCATATTTTTACTAGTAACAATGTAATTATTGATATCAAAAATTATATTTCTACAAGTATAAGAAATACAAAGCTGATATGTGTATTTGGAATTTCAATTCTTGATTGAATTGATTTTGAATGGCAGCCTATGGTGACATTCCACTAGTGAAAATACAATTACAGATATCAAGAATTATAGTTTTTACTAGTTGAAATTCAATTGTTGATATCTAGAATGAGCATTTTAATTAGTGAAAATGTAATTGTGGATATCAAGAATTAACATTGTTACGAGTGGAAATGTAATTTGTGATATCAAAAATTGCCATTGTTACTAGTATAAATCTAATTCCTGATATCAATAACTTGAACTAGTGAAAACTGAATTGTTGATATCAAGAATTCATATCCTGGAAATTAATAAAAGTTAAAAGTGCTTGCCATACCCTGGATGTTCAGATCAGCTCTATATACTTCAGTAATTAGTTTCAACATTACTTCAGCATTTTCTGCAACTAATTCAATCCAAATAACACACACACTCCTTTTGACAGCCTGCATGTTAACAATCCTGTTTTTGATAGACATTTTCCTAGGTGTGTTATCTATTTATTTTATTCTTGTTTTGTTTTTATAGACTCACACTCTAAAAATGCTGGGTTAAAAACAACTTGGGTCATTTTGACAAACCACCAGCTGCTTTTTTTTTTTTTTTTTTACTGTTTATAAATTGTACAGCTGGGTTAAAATTTTAAAATGAACCCAAAACGGGTTGTACATTAAAATAACTTTAACACATGCTACAACACAAGTAACAGTTATCAAAAGGGTAAATTTACTAATAGGCAAGAACATCTAAAGATTGAGAAAAATTGTCTAAAGTCCCCCAGAAACACAGGAACTGAAAGCCTGTAATAAACAGTGGAGAATAAACAGCATAACGATTAGACATGATTAAACCATTCCTGCTTTTTCAGTTCCTGTTCAGCAGTCATTCCCATCTCACTTCAGTTCGTTTTCTGCTATTTACCACACATATTCCTGACATGAGCACCAAAACATTAGCAAAAGAAAATAAAAAAAAACATTTACACGTCTTTCATGGAATGTTTTAGTCAGATGTTTTTTGTTAACGTTCAGAGAACATTCATTTAGCATTCTCATAATGTTTGCAATGTGATGTTTCCTTAATGGACCAATTTTCCTTAAAAAACTCCAAATGTGTTACATTTTTGGCCATTTAAAATCAAACGGTGACAATGTCATTGAATCATTTGCATACTGAATGGATACTGATCTTTTATGTTATTGTTATTCTCTTTAACCATCATTTGTAAATGATGATCATTTTGTAAAACACCAACGATGACCCTTAACTTTCCTGAAGGATTAAGTTCTGATCATGCGCTTGCACACGAGTTGACCGAGTGGATCCCTGAGCTGAGTGAGTGAGTGGAGGCGGGGCTAATTTGCATATTCATAGAACCGCGCATAGTAAATGAGGCAAGGGTTTGGAGTAACATTCAAGCTATTTTGATGCTGGAATTTTAAATGTAATTTTGGTGATCAAAGATGAGTTTTAAGGGATCAGATTATTTATCCAGAGAGTGGCACTAAAAGCACGTTCAGTTTTATCTGAAACAGACGAACGTGAATCCGGCAACGTTTTATCATACGTATCGGAGCATTTTGGAATTGAATGTCTGGTGAGTGTTGCTATAAGGTTCATTTGCTTTTGAAAATAATGTAATACATATACTAAACCCTAAACACAGCCGATAGTGTTAACAAAAACAAACGGGAGATAAAATAATCCATTTGCTGATTGTTTTATCGTGACTCTTTTGTGCTGACTGTGTTTCACAGACTCGTCTTCACATCACGAGTGCACTGCTTCTTAAGGCCCTTTCACACCGGATGCGTAACGAAAAAGCAAATAGTTCCTTTGCGAATAGTTCACGTCAAAACCCATCACATGAGCTGCGTAAACACGGTCTCTATCTCTATCTTTGACGATTAGCTTTCTATCCCAGATGTAGTTTAGCCTTCTAGCCAACACAGCACAACGACGAAAACTATCACACAACATACTCACAGTCGTGATAACCGAGTTGGTTGGCAATGCTACACCACACAATCACTGTCCTTGTAGTATGCGATTGGCTGAAGCCTTTTCGGTCGCCGCAAAAGGAAAAAAAAATCGACATCGAAGCGAAAAAATACAAGTCGTTTTTTCGTCGCAGCACATTCGCGTTCGCCGTGGAAGCGCTCATTACACAAACAGCTGATCAAAAAATAAAACCATTGCGCGAATTATTCGTGCGTCAAAATCGCGTCCAGTGTGAAAGGACCTTTATGCAAATATCAAGCGCTACACTGTAAAAACTAAAGGAGCCTCAAGTATCCTGTTGGATACTCAAGGAACTTCAAAATGTAATTTTGGTGCCTCAAAGCTCTTTTTCCTATAGTAGGGTTACTGGAGGACCATTGACAATCTTTGAGGTTCTTGCTGGAACTTATGGGATCCTTTAAGCACTTTGTATTTACTTCAGAGGTTCTGGAGTCACCTTTTCATTACCATGAGACCTCGAAGTGCTTTAGGGTGAAAATAGAGGAACTTAAATGCGATAAAAGGGTTATTGGAAGATCTTTTAACATTTAAGTGGTTCCTGGAAGATCTCTAATGTTAAAGCCAGCATCTGGAGGAACCCAATGGTTCAGTGAGGCCCGAATTAGATTATTATTCTATTATTATTATTATTATTATCCTATTATTATTATTATTATAGGCTACTTAAGTTTGATTCAGTATACATACCCAGGTGAAAAAGACGTACTATTAAATGTATTAAAAATGTACTTGAGTGTGTTTTTAGTAGACCTACAATACAAATATAGCCTACTTTAATGCATTTTTATTATTATTATTATTATTATAGGCAAGTTTGATTCAGTATACATACCCAGGTGAAAAAGATGTACTATTAAATGTATTAAAAATGTACTTGAGTGTGTTTTTAGTAGACCTACAAATCAAATATACTTTAATGCATTTTTAATACATTTAACAGTAACTATAGTCTTTTTCACTTGGGTAGCTTACATATATTTAGTATAGGCCTATTTTATTAAGTCATTTAAACCTTAAACAACAACACTAAATAATAATAATATTATATGAAGAAGAAGAAGCAGGAGGAGAAAAGTATTATTCTGTCACGAAACTGCTGCTATTCCTCTGCTGTCGTCGCTTCAGTGATGCTCGCGCTGCTCGCGCGCAACAAAGCTCAGCTGATCGTCATCAGAAAGTAACGGCTCCTCTCATCAATGCTTCCGCCGTTTATTCGGCTCTCCATTACAAGGTTTGTAAACTCGCCAAATAAATATAAATACAGAGTCTACTCACTATATATTTAAACACACATATATATAAACTAAATTTATTATACATTACTACGTTTTTACAGTGTTTACCACTCGTTTATTGCACAGTATCTGGTATGAAGGTTTTAGCCGCGATGCTAACTACGTTGATCTAATGAACAAATGGAAATGATTGACTTATTGTCTTAGATTGATTTAGTCATTCAATTCAACATATTTTGTACAACTGTGTCTTCAAATTGCTGATATAGCCTAACTAATTTAGAAAATTCTCTGATTCTTGGCGTTTGTTATGAATAACAAAAACAGGTTATAGTTTGGTCTGTTTTTGTTTAGCCTAACTTTACTACAGTGCCCTCATTCTCTCAAATACCATTTTAAAGCCATTTACTGGTCAATAAATATTATGTTGTGAATAATCATCTTTGTTCTTTTGTTTCCCCAGAACAACCATTACATTTCTAAAATAATCTGAACATTTCAGTGGCAACATTGAATTACAGTAAGTTACCTGCACCACATGCTGTACTTTATTACTATGAACTTTCTCTGTGTGAAATTGTATTGTTTGACTGTGTACTTGTGTTTTTTAATCAGTTACTCTCTGAAAATCTTTTCTCATGATCTCAAATCTCATTCATGTTACTCAGAAAAATAATATCACAGGTTTGATTCACAAAAAATGCTATAGACATTTTAACTCTGAATTATAACTTCAAGTTTAGTCTTTTTCGGCAAAAAATAAATAAATAAATAAATAGGAAAAAGCAATTAGGCTTCAGAAGACTTGCAACACAACCCATAACACATGAGTTGTGAACTCATTGATTATTTTTAGGATCTTTTCTGGGACATTTTTGGAGCTTAACCATTTTTACATAAATTGTTGCATTGAATTGAACTAGACAAGTGTACATAAGAATGGTTTCATGAATGATTTACACATTTGTTTTCTTCTTGTGTTTCATGTAGTGAAACTGAATGGTGACTGGGGTTGCATTATGCCTGAGAT
Source organism: Scardinius erythrophthalmus (assembly GCF_964197995.2). Classification (NCBI taxonomy): domain Eukaryota; kingdom Metazoa; phylum Chordata; class Actinopteri; order Cypriniformes; family Leuciscidae; genus Scardinius; species Scardinius erythrophthalmus. Next base: position 43,329,507 of record NC_138229.1, on the reverse strand, counting down.
CTGCTTTTGGGTTCCACAGACAGAAAGTCAAACAGGTTTGGAACGTCACAAGGCTGAGGAAATTATTTAAATTTCACAACTATCACTTTAATAACATTACTAACAGTAAATTTTGTACTTTGCAGGGATCTCGGTAAGCTGAAATACAAGTTTGACCAAGAATAAAAATCCTCCTGTAGACCTGAAAATCACTGAAGTGCCTGGACCATCCACCAGAAAAGAGGAAAAACAAACGGAAAACGATGCTGTACCTTTTCACTTTTCTAACTCGTTAAGTACCTCACACCAACTTGGTCCCATAGTGACTTTTTTGACCACAAACGAAATTGCTGATTGTGTGAATTCATATTGAAATGACTGAATTCACCAGTGAACATTCACAGAACAACAGATCATTTTACTGCACCTTAACTCTGTTTCGGGTCGAAGCCTCTACTTCTACTTCCTCTATCTTGTTTCATGAGAATACTCAACAACCATTTATGAACACTGTTGATTCAAGTCACACATTTAAGCTTTTCAAAAGCCACAGTGTACATTACAGTCTCCAGTCTAACGGCATCCCAGACTTCAACATTTTATGATTCAAAATAGCTGAATAACTAACCATCTGAGATTTCGGTATAGAGATAAAGGTTACAGCACAATGAGTGTATATTAGCACTGTTGTTTGTTTTTGGCATCTGATAGAGCTTTTGGACTTGGAAACAGTGATGTTAGACTAACCATCGGACTGAAACACAAATGTTTTAAAGTTAAGTATGATGGACATTTTTAATTAGTTCAAATGTAATTTTTTTACATTGATTTATTTAGTGGAACATATGTGTTTCCATGCATTTTGTTGAGATGTCTTTTCTTGTTTATCTATTGTATATACATGGTTGATTATTCATGTTGCTTATGTATTACACTATTTTTTTGTGTAGTCATTGATATTAATCTGTAGTTAGCTTTTTTCCCCATGTGCATGGAAGTGTATGTATAAAAATGAATATCAAATATGTAATAAACAATTCTTATTTTGTATTTGGTTCAATTTGTTTATTATAATAGATGTCAAAGGTAACCATAGTAACAACATGAAATTAAATATTAAAAAAAATGAAATTTGGTTCCTGGAGGCACCCAAAGTGGTTCCACACAGTGCCTAATATAAGAGTTCCTCTGGAAACCTGTGTGGTTCCTCAGAGAACCGGCCCTTTTTAAAGGGTGCCTAGAGGATCTACAGACGGTTCCGCCGGTGTGGCAAAGTGAAGAACCCCAAAAGGTTCCTCCAGGCACCTTTTATTTTTACAGTGTATGGTAAAACTGTTTTTAGGTCATAATTTAGTATTGTGCAAGGAACTGCACAGAAATCTTTAATTTTTTTTAGACCAAAGTCTTTATTAATTGAAAATCTGCCCCTGTAATCATAATTTGTGTGAAAAGCAATAAAGGTTGTTGGTGTTTTACTGCATCGGGAGCTCATTTCAGCTGGAAACTGCAGTGATTTGTATGTATTATGGCAACGGCATCTCACATAGTCTGACAGCAGATAAAAATAAACAATAAATAAATGACCTTCAAGTCATTCATTACAAAAGTGTGCAATAAATATGCTCAACATGGAAGCTTGAACATGTGCTTGACACACATTTGAGCTTCTTATTTCCCCCATAAAGGCTGTGAAGAGCCTTGGATCCGCAGCTTTGTTTGATGCGTTGATGTAATTCCCACTGAAACAGGAGCTGAGGCGGGACTTATTGAGTGGCTCCTCCCCCTTTTCAAACAGCCAATAGCATTTGGTTTCCCTCACAGACTGCGAGTCGCACTGGACGGCACCATTGATACGCTGGATTCAAATTCATTCATTTCATTCTTAACCAACGTACAGTTGGAAAACGGGATAAAACTCGAATGTTTGATTAACTGAACACACACTCCAGCACATATTGCTCACGTATCAATGGTCGCTTTGGTCAGGTGGTGTTTATAGCAAAGGGGGCGGAGCTTCAGATTCTAGAGAGCCTATGATCAAAGAGTATAGAAGTAACAAGAGGCGAAACTCCGTTGCAGTTTTGACAACAGCCACTAGGTGGCGCTTCGGTAGCGCGGCCGCCATTTTGGACTGAACCAACGGCTTTACTGGTAGCACAACTACTGTACAGCATTAACATTATGTCTGAAAATAATTGCAAACAAAGAAAACAGTGTTCTGCCATCAACTGCAACAACTACCAGTGTACAACCAATCAACTAGCATTTCATAGATTCCCCAAAGATCCAGAGAGGTAAAGTAGAAAAGGTTTTATTAACTTTAAAGTGAGCTAACGTCAACGATAACAGGTGCTGTAACGTTAATGTAAGCTATCCCATAACCGCAGTAACAGTTTGCTAACGTTATGTATTTGGTCGAAATTGTCAAGACTCGAAATGGGCTTTTTAAATCGCATACTTTCAGAGATATATGAACACCTAACCTGGCAAATGACCGCTTTATTAATTCATTGTTATCACTAAATTAACCCTTTAACTGTCACCTTTTTTTCGCTTAAACATGAAAATCACTATCCAAACTTAAATGGTTGTAACGTTAGTATGGTTGTAACGTTAATACTATGGTTGGTCTTGTTTTAATTTGTCAGATTATTGTTGAAGTGAAATAAATTATGAAAGTGAAACAGAAAAAAGTTATATAAGTTTGAGTTTATTAAAATGTACAAATTTTAAAATATAATTATTTATATTTTATATAATATATATATATATATATATATATATATATATATATATTACAAAATATATTTTACTCTAGAACTGCAAGAAAATGAAAGCAAAAAATCTGAACAAGTTGTGTTCCACATTTTAGGTTGATATGTTGATATCTCGCTTCCTCACCCTTTCTGCCGTGTGCTCTAACGTTACACGGTTTGGAGCTGCGCGCTCTTGCTCGCTCGCTCTAGATTCCGGGTGATTTTAGCTAATTTGCGGGCATCAGGGAGCCGCTATAAATATGCGGGAGACTCCCGGATCTTCCGGGAGACATGGGATGTCTGCTCTAGAGATATTAAAAACTAGAAACTACTTTTTAGTTAATTTAACCGCTTTTGAATTTGAACCGGTATAGTTCAATCCTATGACAGCGGTGTTGCGTTCAGTCCAAGATGGCGGAGCTGCAGCTCTGCGCATGGGTGAGTTTGTTGCAATGGAACGTTCTATTGAGTTTCGCCTCTTGTTACTTCTATACTCTTTGCTATGATTGGACAGAAGATGTGATGAGAAGCTAAAGTGATGTCATAAAAGTCCCTGATCCATTTCAGCAGAAGTGAGGGACTGTGAGTTTTGAATGCTTATATCTCCTACATGTGTTTTGGAGAACACTAGCTTATCCATAACCTTAAGGCTAACATATTCCTACTAAAAGCTAAAAAAATGACATTTAGATTTCAGCGGGCCTTTAATGGGGTTTGGCCATCCCAGTTGAAGCTGCACGCCGCCACCTACTGCACGACACCGGCACGACAGCTGATGTCGAATGAAGGATCGAGGATCAGGCTGAGGATCCCGATCAGTTAAAAAACATGCTTACTCGGACCCAGTACCTGTCCGTGAGATAACTCGGGATATCCCTGGAAGAGGCACATTTTTCCCATGACTCTATGTTGTCCTGGCATTATGATGCAGAATTCTGTCGCATGTCATGCCAAAAATACATAAATATAATTCCTGAGCAAAATCTCATTCTGCGTCTCATGTTTTTCTCATGTTTAAGTTAGGGGTTTGTTTAAATCTCTAAAAATAAGTAATATAGTAATTTTCTTAGTAATTATAGCAATAATTGAGTGGCAACCCTGTTTCAGAGTAAGAAAGATGCAACTGGTGAGATCATCTGTGCTAATGGGTTGATGACGTGACCTTCAAAGTTCACACCAGCCGTTATCCATTTCTCCTATTCCATTAGTTTCTTTCAGAACTTTGGGTGAATAAAATGGGGAAAAAAGAAACATAAATGATGCTCTAAGTTTGCTATGCACATCATGAATCTCTTTATTTATCATCCATCAGTCGTTCTGGGAACTCTGAGGGAGTGACCTTTCATGAAACTGAGCTCTGATGTCCCTGAACTCACTTTTCTCTGAGGTTTTCCATCTGGGTGGATTGTTATAAATAAATTTGTCCTTGGTTGCTTCAATTTACATTTTTTCTTTAGGCAAGGAATCGTCATTTTGTCTGAAAGACACAACACAGTGTCCTTGCACTACTGGAGTTTTTTAAGAGCAATATAAACAAACAGCGGCGTTTGACTGTCAATGCATGTTTTTGATAATAACATAAGAACTAACTTTGAGATAGAGAAATTGGTCTCATTTTAGGTCCAATTCTCACTATTAACTACAACTTTTTCCTCAATAAACTCCTAATTACTGCTCATTAATAGTTAGGAAGGTAGTTTAGGTATGGGATTAAGGGATGTAGAATATGATCATGCAGAATAAGGCATTCATATGTGCTTTATTAGTACTGATAAACAGCCAATATGCATGCTAATAAGCAACTAGTGAGAATTGGACCCTAAACAAAAGAGTTCCCAGGAAACCTACAGCGGGACTACATGCATGTTTAACCTCATCACTGCCATTGTGTCTGTCAATGCATCCAGTGCCATAAAACTGAGCGGTTCGACACAAAGAGAGCCACAGCGACAGTGCAGTTTAAGAGCCGTAACACCCGCGCATCTCCTACCTCTGGGTCTGGTATCTGTGCCGCGGCGTTGAAGACGTGGTGTGAGATCAACACCGCCGCTACGCTCATCAGCAACGGCACCAGGGTTAGCGGCGGATGGTGCCCAGGCCCCTCGATCGCCATCTTCCCTCTTCTTCTCCCGCGCCTCATCCCTCCCCCGGCTGCTTCTGCCCCGAGAACTGCGCACGACCACAATAGTGCGGGTGATTGATAGTCTATCGGTGCGAAACGTCCACCGCCTCCCCTACATTAACACTGCTCTGGTCTCTTCAGTCGTGCAGACACACTACGCTCTCTCCAGCCTCGGAGACGGCTAAAGGCCATTAATTAATTAATAGCCCCGGTGTGGTTTACAGCCTCGCCGTCCCGAGCACAGAGAGGTTACGAGAGTTGTGGGGGAAGGGAGTTACACAGAAGCACACAAAGGGATCAGAGGAATTGTGTGACACGCTGTATTTGGATCTGCCTGGCCAAAGGATCAGCGACAGGTTCCCCAATAATCATGTGAACAAACTGTTGCTCAGCTGTCCACCGAGAGAAGGAGAATCTGCTGAAAGCAAACTGTAAAAGGCTGACACTGTTTGCTTTTTTCCAAAATAGTCTCATTGGAAAAATCAAGCAGCAACCTTCCGGTCTCTCTAACACAGAAGCTGCAACTCATCCACTGGCCACTAGAGACCGGCTGCAGAAGAGAGTCAATCCCATTGACCCCCATGTTAAAAAGCCCAACTTCACTGCAGAAAAACATGATTACATGGTACAAAAAGGGGTTTTGGTCTATATAGCTAATTTAGCCCTTCATGACGACTGTGGGGGGGGGGGGGGGATTATTTTATAACTCAAGCGTTTAAATTATATCAAGCCTTAAAGTTCTGCATAATTAAGGGTGTGGCCACTTGAGTGGCAGGTGGATTTCCGCTGATGTCACTACTAGCCGTTTGTCTGCTGTCTGTTAGCGTCACGTCACCTCCGCTAATCCGCCTCGCTGCCCTGTTTCGGTTATCCGGGAGTGACGCGCGGTCTTCAAAAACGCTCTTCAGACACTTATGGGTGACGTCACAGACACTACGTCTATATTTTCTTACAGTCTATGGGAAAACCGTGCCTTTTGCAAAACTTCACTGCAGTTTTCAGCTGAATTTAATTACAGTGGCAGTACAACATCAAGTTTTAGCTTTAATTTCTTTTGACAGCAGCATATTATTGATTCATTAAGATGCCATTCATCTGTCTTTAGTGTGTAGTGTCGCTGTTTGAGAGTGAAAAAGTTATTCTCTATATCAGTGTCAGTGTTTCTGAACTCCGGAAACGCCTCCATTGTAGTCTTGAGTTTCTTCAGGGAACGAACACATCACAGTATTCCTCATTGTAATAATTCATACGCAGAATAAAGGGGCGGGCCTGGTTGAGTTAGTTAGTAGTGTGTTAAACTGGCGGTTATGGTAAGGGGCGGGGCATTTCCAAAACACACTCGAAGCGCTCGACCAATCACAACACACTGCTCCAGCCGACCAATCAGAGCACAGTGTGCTTTTCAGAAGGAGGGGCTTCATAGAGACAGAAACATCAAAAAGTTTTCTTTGTTTCTTTATATTTGTAAATCAACATCATCTTACAATTCCTAAAATGTAACCTTTACCTATGCATTTATGTGTACACCTACACTTGCTTAACTCTGACAGTTAGTGTAAGAGGCATTGATCTGTTAAGGCAGAACTCGGCAACTCTAGCGAACTCTAGTCACTTCTTCGCTGATTTTCCCTTTTGTTGTCGCATGTTTTCCCCACGAGCTCCCCCTACAGCTGTGGGGGGGGGGGGGCGTATATTTCACAACACTCACTGTCGTAATAAAACTCACTTGCGGCGTCCTCCTCCCCCTCTCTAACGCTGCTCATGTGCGTGTGTTATGATCGGAGAAAGCCAACTGTATCGTGTGGAGCTATGTGGGTAATCTGGTAATACATCATACATGCGTGTGTGTTTATGTCGAATTGCCCTAAAGCAATTCGTGTTTCGATCTCGTTCTCGCTTCTCATGAGACTTCCAATTTCTATCTTGCCGGGACGGTAGTCCCCAAGGCGCAAGGTTGGTTTTCCGCCTGGTAACGCTGGGGGGAGCGGGGAAAGTCACCAATATCACCAGAACAGGTTGTTTAACCATCCAAATGATTTCTAGACAGTTTTATTAAGTTAAAAAAGTTACCAAGTTCTCCTTTAATAACATCTGCTCATATGCACGGGTGGAACTGAACCTGATCCTCTCTGTAGACAGTGCTATGAACACATACTGAAACAGATCAACATTAGATTGATTTCTTTGACAATTCCTTTAAAGTCTGAGAGTATTGTGACAGACTTGATTAATATACTGGCTTTCATTAAAAGCCTCACATCTTTATGTGATTCATAAATCATTGGCTACAGCACTGAACTTGTGATATGACTCAAGACTGCTGTTTTCTCCACCATAAAGCTCAACTGGCTACATTACACGGTTTATTATACATTACTATTTACCAAATACTGTATATTCAAAATGAGAAACTAGAAAGACACGGTTGTATAAACATCAACTGATCCAGACAAAGACCAGTAAACATTATTTGTTTAAAAAATAAATAAATAATTTTCTTTGGATCATTGTACCATCATAATCTTCCTTTCATTGACATCTTAAGAAAGGGTCGGCTTGACAAAACACCTAATACAAAATTAGGCTAAATATTTTTTGAATAATAATGTTTATTTGCTTTTTAGACTTATTTTACCCTAAAATGTCACATTATTTTAGTTTAACATGTACTTGCTATAAGTCCTACTAAATGTATTATTAGTCTTTGTGGTGAATCTGCTGTCTAATCTGTTGTTTTCTCCCCATTATTGATGGCCACAGGATGTAAATATGAAGCGAGTGGTTGTCCTTTGTGGTCTCTCAGTTGTGGATACACTTGTAAAGCTCTTTGGCATGTGTTTACATTTGTTAGATGTATTGTCTGAATAGATTAATTTGCTTAAAATCAAATCCATATTTATTCGCATTTGTAACACATGGCAGAACATTGGAGGAAAAACAGTGAACAAATGTTAGAGATAGTTCACCCAAAAATGAAAATGTTGTCATTATTCGCCATCATGTCATTCCAAACATGAAGATTTTCTTTCTTCCGTGGAACACAAAAGATGACATTTTAAGAATCTTAGCAATTTTTCGCTGAAAAACTAATTTTGTCTTGAAAAACATAATTACGAACACACACACACACATACACACAGTATGTGTGTGTGTGTGTGTGTGTGTGTTCGTAATTATGTTTTTAATCAATGTTATTAGTAACAAAACTTGTTTAACAAAACATGTTTTGGATTAAAAAAAAAATTATTCAAAAGATAAAATAATGCAAAAATAATTTATCTTCAGAAACTACATTTCAGTGCATAATTTTGAATTTTTTTTAATTTTAATTTTTAATTCAGCAATTTAGTTTTAATTCAGTTATTTTTTAATTAAATGTTATGAATTAAACAGCTTGTAAAGATGCTTTATCACTAGAAAATGCCATCATTTAAGGCATTTCTACTTATATAGAAGATTTTTTGTCATGAAGCATTCTATAAAATTGAGTCAAGAACCCCAGAGATCTATATAGAAACCTCAAAGCTCTAGATTTAGAGCAACAGGGTTTCAGATCTCTGCTGTATTGAGCTATATTTGCATTAACCACTAAGTCATCATTGGCAGGCCGTGAGCAGATGGCTGGTGTGACTAAGAAGCACAGTTGTCAGTCGTCAGAAGCAAACAGTGTCCTCTATAGTGTACACAAAACACAGATTTGACGAACTTACGAATTTCCATTTCACCACATTATAACTTCATGATAACTTCAACTGGCAACTGCTAAATATCAAACTTAAAGGGATAGTTCACTTTGAAATTAAATTTTGGTATGTTTTAGCTTACCTCAAGGGCATCCAAGATGTAGGTGTCTTTGTTTCCGCAGTAGTTTCAATTTTGATATTTTTAGGTCATACCGTTCTTGTCTGTCAGTCATATAATGCAGGTCTATGGTCACTGTCTCAAAGAGCATGCACAGAGAAGTCCAAATTAAACAATTCCCCATCGTAAGTACACATTGATGGCCTAAGACATGAAATGAGCGGTTTGTGTGAGAAAACGAACAGTATTTATATCGTTTTTACCTCTTGTAACACAGCCACGTCCAAGTGATCTGAGGGCACTATCGCATCCTGGTGTGTGACGTGTGCGCGCGTTCTGGCTAAGTCTGCGCAAGCGCCGGAAAGTGTACAAGAGGTAAAAACAATATAAATACTGTTCGTTTTCTCACACAAACCACTCGTTTCATGTCTTAGGCCTCATGGTAAAACATACCAAAATTTAATTTCAAAGTCAACTATCCCTTTAAGCCACATAAGCCCCTTTCGCATTGGGTAGCTCAAGGAACTTAGTTATAGGAACTAGCCACCAGGGTGGTTCCCGAGAACTCAGTGTTCCCTATCAGTCAGTCACGTTCATCATTAACGCCAGTGACTGACGAAGTGGGACCTCGTCTGATAGTTAGGGAAAGTTAGGAATTTTTTTTGCCAATCTGCAAAAAAATTTCTTACCAATAGCTTTTTTTACCATGTGTTCCTATATGTGTCTAGTAACACCTCCCAATTTATCCACGGCCAAATCCCCGGGGAAACGCCTGGAGAGGCAATCAAAGTTGGGGTGCCCAGACGGCCTGGGTAAAAATAATGAACATTTTTTATTTTTTTTTTTTTATTACCTTTTGAGATGACTAACTAGGGGTTTTTAGGGGTACCGAATCTATCCCAGCCATTAGTTTTGAGTAAAAATTACTCCAAGTCCATACAAAAACCACATAAAAATGGTTTTATTGAACAATTACAAAACAAAACTTACTAAATCGGTTTAAGGCCAGACACTACAGGTGAATAGAGTCAATTTTTTAACTAGCAGATATCACCATGAAACTTTACCAGTTTATTACCTATATTAAGATGAGAAAAAAATGTATTACAAGTTTTCTGTAATTAAATTTTTAAATATGCAAATTAGGCAATATCTAATTAAATATGCGCTAATTTGCATATCTTTTAAAAAACAAAATCTGAGTATTGGATAAAGCCAGGTTAAAAAATATTTTTCATTGTGTTCACATATTAGATGGGAAAAAAAACTACGGAGGGATTTATGGATATCTACTTTTGTTATCCTGTAAATCAGAATATACTGTCAATAGCCTTAAAAAAAAATTTTTGCCATGTTTTTTGGAATAAAATGTTATAAATCAGGCTAGGAATAATATATTTACAAAACCCTCCGTATATGTCTTCATAATATAACTAGGTACAAGACTGGAGAGTTTGGTGTATATAGGTGCTACTGAAGTGGAGATTTCAGACTTGGAGTATGAGAGAAAAGTCATTTTGAGAAAATGGATTTGACCAATTTGACTTTTCTCTCATACTCCCCGTTTCCCCGAGGATTTGGCCGTGGATAAATTGGGAGGTGTTACTAGACACATATAGGAACACATGGTAAAAAAAGCTATTGGTAAGAATTTTTTTTGCAGATTGGCAAAAAAAAATCCTAACTTTCCCTAACTATGAGAGCCCAGTCACCTTTGAGTGGTAACAGAACAAGCCAATGCACATTGGCGCTGCCTCCTCTGTTCTCATTACCCGCGATGGTAGGGCGGTCAGAGGGGACGTGGAGATCCCACAGACGGAGCGTGCAGTTGTGCCCGCAAAATGCTGCCACCTGGCAGGGTCATCCACGTCTCCCATTAAAAGCCTGTAAGTTCTCGACTGCGCTCACGGCCAAGGCTTACAGCACCGCTGCAAGTACACCAGGCCAAGGCGCTAAAAGAGCTGCATGAGGTTAGTTCTGACCCCGGGTGGATGCAGGAGCTGCGTACAGCGGCGGACCTCACCTTCCGGGCAACGAAAGCCACTGCACAGTCCCTGGGGCAGATGATGGCCTCGCTAGTGGTCCAGGAACGCCATCTCTGGTTGAACCTGGCCGAGATAAAGGAGGTCGATGCTGTCTACAATGGATGTGGCGTGACGCGATAAGACAAATCACTGACAGTAAACTGAAGCTTGTTCTATTTCTGACGTCTGACGTTTCTGATGTGTTTCCTCTTCGTGGGTTCAACATTTCATCCAGTAACATTAGGCAGTTTTGATTTACATGCCGTTTAATGTTTGATGATCACGTTAGCTTACGTGTGTGTAAACAACTTCTATCCACTCCTTCTGGATTACACAGATCTTCTTCTTCGCTTATTTTTGTATCTGGAGATGCTGCACTCTTTCAGAAGATCTGTAACAGCGCCCCCTACCCCTACCACATAGTAATATGCGAACATCAAGTGTTAATAATAAATAAAAGTACCAAACACTGTCCTCTCACAAGCAAAAAAATGAACCTCCATGTCTGATTTACACTACAATGGCCCCGTCTACTATTGATGAGTTAGAGAATATGTTATTCAAATCTGCTCTTTACTTTTGGATTTTCCATCCCTCTTTCAGGGGATCTGACCTTTCTGGGCTGTGATCTTAGACCGCGATCATGCTGGCGAGAGGATGTGGTAAGAATACATCAGCAGCTTATTGGCTACAGCCTATACATCCCCACAGCTTGACTCGCGAGGGTTTCTCCACTGCCTTTGAGAGCTGTAAGAGAAGATAATGAATAAACACAGCCAAATGTCATGCTAATGTTAAGATCTGGGGATTAGGTGATGGGTACTAATAACCCAACCTACACTGCTGTTATGAAAAGAGGGGTGTAGGGGGAAAAGGAATTAGATATGAGTGCCAAATTACTGATTCTATCTCAATCAGAAATTACATCTGAGCATGTGATTCTACACCATCAAATGCAGATGCTTGTAAACTGGCACATGCATACTTTTGCTAAAGAGGGCATTTGTGTAAACAATTTTCTTCTACTTATAACTTTTTTTGTCTGCCGCCTAATGCACCCAACACAGGCCCATTGCACAAAACGTGCCTCTACCTACACCTACACCTACACCAACACCTACATCTACATCTACACCTACACCTACACCAACACCTACACCTACATCTACACCTACATCTACACCTACACCTACACCTACATCTACATCTACACCTACACCTACACCTACACCTACACCTACACCAACACCTACACCTACATCTACACCTACACCTACACCAACACCTACATCTACACCTACATCTACACCTACACCTACACCTACACCAACACCTACACCTACATCTACACCTACATCTACACCAACACCTACATCTACATCTACACCTACATCTACATCTACACCTACACCTACACCTACACCTACATCTACACCAACACCTACACCTACACCTACATCTACACCTACACCTACACCAACACCTACACCTACATCTACACCTACATCTACACCTACACCTACACCTACACCAACACCTACACCTACATCTACACCTACATCTACACCAACACCTACATCTACATCTACACCTACACCTACACCTACATCTACACCAACACCTACATCTACACCTACACCTACACCTACATCTACACCTACATCTACACCTACACCTACACCTACACCTACACCAACACCTACACCTACATCTACACCTACATCTACACCAACACCTACATCTACATCTACACCTACACCTACACCTACATCTACACCTACACCTACATCTACACCTACACCAACACCTACACCTACATCTACACCTACATCTACACCAACACCTACATCTACACCTACATCTACATCTACACCTACACCTACATCTACATCTACACCTACACCTACACCTACATCTACACCTACACCTACATCTACACCTACATCTACATCTACACCTACACCTACACCAACACCTACATCTACACCTACACCTACACCTACACCAACACCTACACCTACATCTACACCTACACCTACATCTACACCTACATCTACATCTACATCTACACCTACACCTACACCAACACCTACACCTACATCTACACCTACATCTACACCAACACCTACATCTACACCTACACCTACATCTACACCAACACCTACATCTACACCTACATCTACACCAACACCTACTCCTACATCTACACCTACACCTACATCTACACCTACACCTACATCTACATCTACATCTATACTTACATCTACACCTACACCTACATCTACATCTACATCTATACCTACATCTACATCTACACCTACATCTACATCTATACCTACATCTACACCTACACCTACATCTACATCTACATCTACACCTACACCTACACCAACATCTACATCTACACCTACACCTACACCTACACCTACATCTACACCTACACCTACACCTACACCTACATCTACACCTACACCTACACCTACATCTACACCTACACCTACATCTACACCTACATCTACACCTACACCTACACCAACACCTACATCTACACCTACACCTACACCTACACCAACACCTACACCTACATCTACACCTACACCTACACCTACATCTACACCTACATCTACATCTACATCTACACCTACACCAACACCTACACCTACATCTACACCTACATCTACACCAACACCTACATCTACACCTACACCTACATCTACACCAACACCTACATCTACATCTACACCTACATCTACACCAACACCTACTCCTACATCTACACCTACACCTACATCTACACCTACACCTACATCTACATCTATACTTACATCTACACCTACACCTACATCTACATCTACATCTATACCTACATCTACATCTACACCTACATCTACATCTACATCTATACCTACATCTACACCTACACCTACATCTACATCTACACCTACACCTACACCTACACCTACACCAACATCTACATCTACACCTACACCTACATCTACACCAACACCTACATCTACACCTACATCTACACCAACACCTACACCTACATCTACACCTACATCTACACCTACACCCAGGGGCGTAGCAGCCATTATAAAAGTGGGGGGGACAAAAGCTGTATGTGACCATAGGATGTGACCCAAAGGTGATGTTCATTTTCCTGGCTCAAAACGAGGCGGAGGTGGTAAAATCCTAATAATGTTTAATAATAAGATAATTAAATGTGTATTTTTTTGTAGATCATCATATACCCTAATGTGTTTCCCACATTATTTTTGTTGGTGGAGCTTGGTACCTCTAGGGGGGTCCGGGGGCATGCCCCCCCGGAAGAAAATTTTGTACATTTTAAAGATAAATTCATTAATCTGGTGCACTTTGAGTCACCCAAATCCACTGTTAAAAATAAATAATCCACCCACAAACCGCCCGATGATATTCTCTGATTTAGATATCTGCATCTGATCATCACATTACAATTATTCAAATTCTGGTATCAAATTATTCAAATTATGGTAACATATCACACTGAAGTAGGCTGATTTAAAATGAACATTTATTTAAAATAAAAGTTCTTCTTTTGGCAAAATTACATTTCCTTATAGCCTAAACAGAGGCTTTTCTCCCTTCAAACTTAAATTGTCAATGTTTCATTACATCACTGTTTGAAAACACAATTTTTTTTTTACCTTTTATAAAGGCATTTTCCCCCTAATTTTATGCTCCGTCTTTCATTTTAAATTCTTAAATTTGATCAATATATTCAATTAAAATAATAAGACACTAGGCTGTTACCAATCAAATTAAATAATTTACATTGAAAAATTATAACTGTATTAAATTAGATTATTTTAAATATTTTTGAATATACAAATAAGGAATGTTGAAAAGAATGATACTTTATGAAACTAAACCGCCAGTAGGAGGCGGCAGACGACCGTCTTAATGAGCGAGTCATTGAGTCATTCATTCAAACGATTCGTTCAAACGGCTGATTTATTCAGAATGAGGCAGTTTATGAATGGGTAATTGAATCTTTGACTCAACCGATTTGTTCAAAACGCTGAATCATTCAGTAATGCAACGAGTGTTGCTGTGAGATGCGCCTTCTGCTGTGATCTTTGTTTGGGACTATTTTCGCTGATGAAACAGAGCAAAAACAGTCATTGCGACTAAAATGTAAGTGAGTACATTTTTGAGTACATCAAGTAAAATTAATGTAAGTTAATTTTAATTGTTTGTTTATTGAACTGTTATGAAACCAGTCACGGTTTCAATCTTGATGGCATTCAGGAAAACAGCTGGTCGTGTGTAGCCTAGGCTATATATTGTTTCTTAACTAGGCTATATTGTTCCTAAAATGTTATAACTTCACGAGCCTCGACAGCGCACATTAGGCCTATATTATTATCAACTATAGGCTATCAATCGCCACTTACATCAAATGAAATAAAACAGAATCATCCATTCCTCCACACGCATCCATCCATCCACACACGTTTTCGGTGATTGCCTGGTTATTTTTTATTTTTATATTAAAAATTGTTTTAATCAGGGCATTTGTCCGAAAAAAAAAAAAAAAAAAATGCGGGGGACAGAATCACCGGTTTCTAAAAGTGAGGGGGACGTGTCCCCCCCGTCCCCCCCGGTTGCTACGCCCCTGCCTACACCTACATCTACACCTACACCTACATCTACACCTACATCTACATCTACACCTACACCTACACCTACATCTACACCTACATCTACATCTACATCTATACCTACATCTACACCTACACCTACATCTACATCTACACCTACACCTACATCTACACCAACACCTACATCTACATCTACACCTACACCTACATCTACACCAACACCTACACCTACATCTACACCTACATCTACATCTACATCTATACCTACATCTACACCTACATCTACATCTACATCTATACCTACATCTACACCTACACCTACACCTACATCTACACCTACACCTACATCTACACCAACACCTACATCTACATCTACACCTACATCTACACCAACACCTACACCTACATCTACATCTACACCTACACCTACATCTACACCTACACCTACATCTACACCTACACCTACATCTACACCTACACCTACATCTACACCTACACCTACATCTAAACCTACATCTACACCTACATCTACACCTACACCTACATCTACACCTACATCTTACATCTACACCTACACCTACATCTACACCTACACCTACATCTACACCTACATCTTACATCTACACCTACACCTACACCTACATCTACACCTACACCTACATCTACACCTACATCTTACATCTACACCTACACCTACACCTACATCTACACCTACACCTACATCTACACCTACACCCAGGGCCGGTTCTAGACATTTGGAGGCCCTAGGCAAAATTCATGTTGGAGGCCCCCCACCCCCAATAAAAAACACTTGAAACAAATATGATTCCTAACTTTTTTATTTATACAACATTTCATTTTAAATTTAGTATATTTTTACTTACACAGTACATAAGTTTGGACAAATTACTATTTTTAATGTTTTTGAAAGAAGTCTCTTATGCTCATCAAGCCTGGATTTTATTTTATCAAAAATACAGAAAAATAATATAGTGAAATATTATTACAATTTAAAATAATGGTTTTCTATTTTACTATACTTTAAAATATATTTCTGTGATGCAAAGCTGAATTTAGTGTCACGTGATCCTTCAGAAAACTTTATAATATTCTGATTTATTATCAAATGTTAGAAATGGTGCTTAATATTTATTTTATAACATGTGATACTTTTTTTCAGGATTTTTTGATTATTAAAAAGTTGTTTTAAAAAAGTCTTCACTATCACTTTTATATATTTAACACATCCTCGCTGAATATTCCTGTTTTTTTTTTCTGTATTTTTGATCAAATAAATGCAGGCTTGTAGAGCATAATAAGAAACTTCTTTCAAAAACAATAAAAATAGTAATGGGTCCAGACTTTTTACTGGTAGCCTACTACATCAAACTTTATCTAAGGTAATCTCTTTTTTGTTTAATGAAGATGTTATTGTTCTTGTTGTTATTTTGCTGGTGTATTCAGTTTATTCACAGTTCCAGAATACCACTTCAGTAGATGAACATAAACGTGCTTTTATAATTGTTTTCATAGCTGCGTTATGGGCAGATATTGCATTGCTACCTTAAATATGCTATACACAAATCAAGTGGAAGAGAAAGATACGATCGCTACTGAGCAGGGAAAAAAATCTAAACTAATATTCGTATAGGCTATGATGTCAGGGTATTATCTAATCATCAGCATCAGAATATAGAAGATAGACCCATATGAGATCCTTTATTTGAAACATTTAAAAATGTTGCAGTGTGTTGGTTTTTTAACTTTGAATACAAACGTCTTATCTTTTACTTTTGTAGCTTTTTTACTAGTCAGCTCCCAACGCGATGTTATTCATTGTACGCGCAAATTCAAAGCGTCGCGTCTGGGCACGTTAATGACGCTCGCGCTCTTTTAAACTCGTAGACTAACAAAGCGGTGAATGATTTTTCCAGAAATGACGCTGATCTACAGTAGCCCACACGTTTATATTTAAAATACATTGCAATCACTCCAAAATCGATGACCTGCATTACGAGCTGTGCTTCTTTGCGTGCCTATGTAGACTTTTGTACAGTCATGGGCTGGCGTTAATGTGACGTAATGTAACAGTCTATGGTTAAGATAAACATCGTCACTATTTTTAGTTAATTAATAAATTTTGAAATAAATTGTAGATAGGACATTTGTACATTTATTTATTTATTTATTTATTTATTTTATTTTATTTTTTTTTGTCCCTCTGTCTGGGCCCCATCCCGCCAATCGGGCCCTAGGCACGTGCCTAGTTTGCCTTTGCGTTAATCCGGCTCTGCCTACACCTACACCTACATCTACACCTACATCTACACCTACACCTACATCTACACCTACACCTACATCTTACATCTACAGGGGTGATAGTAGAAAAAAATCTTGAGCCTGAACTTTTTCCCTGGGAGGTAAGCGGGCCCTTAAGCCAAGATATATGCCCTGATCAACATAATTGTCAAGCGGGATCCAGGGGTGTGCTCCCCAGGGAGAACATTTTGATGAATAGTCCCTTAAATTATAGAGTCTTGTGACTTTTGTGGATATAAATGGACATCATTCAGACATGAGATGAACAAACCTAATACAAGCCTATATTACAGTAGCAGGTTTCAGTAAGTCAAAATTAAGACCATTTTAAGACATTTTAAGACCATAAAGACTTAAATTTAAGACCTACAACGCATTGCCAAAAAAATCGAAGAATTCATTTTATTTCAATGAATTCAGTCATTGAAAAAGCACTAATTTAATTTACAGATAAAGCAATCACATTAGTAACCTTCCACAACCAACAACGCGTGTCAGAGAAAAGAACAGAATCAGTTTTTTTTTTTATAGAAAATTGTACTTTGCATATTATACTGTAAAAAACACATAATTAGTTGATTTCAGTTGATCATAACTAGAGATGAAATGGCATGAACATTTCATTTCATGATTATAGTGACAAAAATTATGACTGTTATCACTGAATCCTGTACAAAAAGTACTAATACTACACAAAAAAATCAATTCACCAAGTTTTATGTCGAAAACCAGCAAATAACAAATAAAATAAGCATCAATATGCACTTTTTGTTTACATAAACATTAAAATAATACCATTAAAAATGATAGCCAGATTTTAAAAGTGTCTTGCAACATGTTATACTAACATGTACAAGTTCAAAAGTTTTGACAAAAATTTTTTTTTATAAAAAGATAAACCTCACATATTTCAGACTTTAAATGATTATTAATGAAAAGAATCAAAAAAAGACATTTACAATGCACTTTAGCTTATCTTTTATTATTAATAGTAAAATTAGGTCCGATTTTTCCGTGGCGTCTGCGCTCTCCACAACGACAAAAAAGTTTGAGTGACTAATGGATTTCCACCGCTTCAATTATGAGCCCGCTTACCGCGCGCCTACATTTGAATGAACTTGAGCGCGCAAAATACGCGATATATGAACGGTCTGTTGGCGAGCTAACTCAAATCAGGCCACGATAATTTTTTCATCAAGTTTGATCTACCTTTATGGACAAGTTTGGTGTCTTCCCCTGGCTTCATAAAGTTGCACTCCATGACTTTGGCTATGTTTCGCGCTGCCAGTGTGGGAAACACATTCGTAGTGTATGGGAAACACAAAACAAATTCGCACGTGGAGTGACTACTGAATTGGCCAAAACCCAAGACCAACCCCTGCCTACCCTATTACCGATTGGCTGAAGTAGGCTTACTGGTGTGGTGTGGTTTAGTGAAAGCAAAGCGCCTCTCATGCGAACGCGAACCTGATTTTTTTTTTTTTTTTGGAGCGCCGGAGCGCTATCAGGCCTGCATCTACATCTACACCTACACCTACATCTACACCAACATCTTACATCTACACCTACACCTACACCTACATCTACACCAACATCTTACATCTACACCTATACCTACATCTACATCTACACCTACATCTACACCTACATCTACATCTACACCTACATCTACACCTACATCTTACATCTACACCTATACCTACATCTACATCTACACCTACATCTACACCTACATCTACATCTACACCTACACCTACACCTACATCTACACCAACATCTTACATCTACACCTATACCTACATCTACATCTACACCTACATCTACACCTACATCTACATCTACACCTACATCTACACCTACATCTACACCAACATCTTACATCTACACCTACATCTACATCTACATCTTACATCTACACCTACCTCTACACCAACATCTTACATCTACACCTACATCTACACCAACATCTTACATCTACACCATCTACACCTACATCTACACCTACACCTACACCTACACCCACATCTTACATCTACACCTACATCTACACCTACATCTACACCTACATCTACACCTACACCTACACCCACATCTACATCTACACCAACATCTACACCTACATCTACACTAACATCTTACATCTACACCTATACCTACATCTACACCTACATCTACACCTACACCAACATCTTACGTCTACACCTATACCTACATCTACACCTACATCTACATCTACATCTACATCTTACATCTACACCTACATCTACATCTACACCTACATCTTACATCTACACCTACATCTACACCTACATCTACACCAACATCTTACATCTACACCTATACCTACACCTACACCTACATCTACATCTACACCAACATCTACACCTACATCTACACCAACATCTTACATCTACACCTATACCTACATCTACACCTACATCTACACCTACACCAACATCTTATGTCTACACCTATACCTACATCTACACCAACATCTTACATCTACACCTATACCTACATCTACATCTACATCTACACCTACATCTACACTCAAATCACTGCAGTTTCTAGTTGAAATGAACACTAGAGGCAGTAACACAGCGTCAACTTTTATTTCTTTTCACACAGATGATTACAGGGGCAAATTAATCATTAATAATGACTTATTTGCACTTGGTTCCTTGCACAGTATTATGCACACTATTATCATAGTGCATGATTTGTAAACTAATACATTTTGATGTTTGCGTCACATAACCAGCTCCATATGTGTGTCTGTTCTGATAGTTAACTTGCTCAGTAGCTCAGCTGAAAACAATGTAATATCAATTTGCCGAAACTTTGCATCTGGGTTGCAATCAGAGGTGGAAAGTAACTAATTACGAATACTTTCGTTACAGTGCTTAAGCACATTTTTCAAATTCTTCTACTTTTTTCAGTTTAATTACATTGTGGCACTTTTACTTTTGCTGAATAAAAATAAAGTTACCTATCACTTACCCTTCTTTGCCTTTGCCCTTCTTAAAAAAACATTCAAATGATCTTGGTCTTGATCATGATTGTGGACTTACTTTACAAAATTAGTAATAAATTAGCATTGCATTATAAATATACATAATTCTTATGAAAATACCCATGCTGGCTTGAAGAACACAGTTAAACACAGATATATCATCGCAATCGTGTGTTTATTGTCTTTATTGTCAGTCAAAACGTCTCTATCTGCATATTATTCAGCTGTAGCGATATCTGATGATGTTCATATTAGAGATTTCCTGGAATATCATAAGTTTAATACTTCTATCAATGTAGTTGTTCAGCAAAGTACTTATTTACTCTTACTTAAGTCATATTATATTTCAGAATTTCTACTTGTACTCAAGTATATTATTTCTTAAAGGGGGGGGGGGGGTGAAATGCTATTTCATGCATACTGAGTTTTTTACACTGGTAAAGAGTTGGATTCCCATGCTAAACATGGACAAAGTTTAAAAAACTAAGTTGTACGTTTGAAGGAGTATTTCTGTTCCAAAAATGCTCCATCCGGTTTGTCACAAGTTTCGGAAAGTTTTTTTCGAGTATGGCTCTGTCTTACGTAAGATAGAGCGGAATTTCCTTATATGGGTCCTAAGGGCACTTCTCCGGTAAGATCGCGGGCGCGCGCGCACTCGTAGACCAGAGCAAGAGAGCGAAAGCAGTTCGCCATCAAAGCGCCCTGCCCGGCTTTTGGGAAGTCAATGTCACCAAAGAAGTGTGTTTTTAGTTGCCAGGGCAAGACAACCCTGCACAGATTCCCAAAGAACCCGTCATTAAGGGACCAGTGGATGGAGTTTGTTTTCCTGAGCATAAACGGAGTTGTGTAAGACTGTTGTTCCCTGCATATCGACGATGATTGTTTTATAAACTAAGCCCAGATCGACGGATTTGCAGATCGTCTAATGCTTAAGGATCGAGCAGTCACAATGATAAAGGTTTGCGGTCGTGCGTTGGAACGGTGAGTAAAACTGTTGAACAAATGTCTCTGTGTGTTGTTAGCTCGGCGCGTTAGCACAGCTAAGCTCCGCCCACACGGCCCGCCTCCAGCTGCTCGTTTTTTTCCGGAAAGACTCGGTACAGCCAATCTTTCAATTAAAAATATAATAAAACAAAATACTTTTTGGAGATATGAAGGATGCAATATTACTCTATAGGTACTCAAGATTAACAGGAGATTGAGTGAAAATGAGCATTTCACCCCCCCTTTAAGTAGCAATAATTTTACTTAAAGCTGCAGTCTGCAGTTTTTCCTCTTTGTTTCCATCTCTGTTCGAAATCTGCAATTGCAGTTATTCACGGAATTATCAACTTTACTTGCGTTGTGCCTCGGCACAGCACAGCGCGGATGAATCCGATGTTTTGAGGAGAATGTGCGGCTGTCAGTCAGTGTGGATACTGTCATTCGCAATCACAGATTCTACTTTTTGGAAGTATGACCAATATTAGAATTTTCACCGGAAAATGTCGTCTGAACAAGTAAGTAACATCCACTTTTGTTCTAACCAACTAAGGGAAAAAAGCATTGCAGTAAATCGCGCTGATTAAATCTAACGATCGCTTATCATATCACGTCAAACCGTGCAAATTATACTTTTTTATCAAATTGATAATGTTAACAACATCAGCATTGCGTGACATTTAATGCCCTTCCGATATTTGCCCTTGTTTTCGCATGGGCCGGTTACAGTCTCTTTTTTTTCTCCCAGGTCCGAAGTCTTTCGCGTTTTACAGCAGGTGAATCTCCAGTTGTCACTCCACCACCAACATCCTCACACACAATACAGCCGACTAGCCGAGACTCTTCTTTATGTGTACAGGTGTGACGTGATGACACAAAGACATGCTCGAATTTCCCGCGGAAATCCACCAGTACCACTGGAAGTAAATACATTATTGCAAGCTTACTGTTTTGAATCGAGCTACGGCAAGCAGAGAGTTTTGAACGCTACGCTGGCTATGTACTTGCTCAAAAAATTATTTTGGATATTTTTTAACCCAAAAAAGCTACGGACTGCAGCTTTAAGTCCAATTCTTTAGTACTCTTTCCACTTCTGGTTGCAATCAAGTGTGCCGCACACATCCTGAAAAGTGAAGGCAAAGCTTTTCGATCGGCAAACTTTTGCCTTTGACTTTTTTCTGTCATATTAGGTAGTTCTAGATAATACCACGGTTTCACCTCTCCATAACTACTGCGCAGACTCTGGTCCAAACAATGCCGTCGACGCAAGATGTCCACTTCCATTTCTGGGACATTTCGGCTTCTTTTCTCTACAGTGTAAGGAAGTAGACACATGTCGTCCATACAGTGTGAGGTTGAAATGCAAGTTCAATAAAATGTGGAGTGTGTATGTGAGAATGTGGACTGTGACAGGATGATTGACAGGCCGGTAAACAGTGGCAGAATTCACAGACGCAAGTATGAGATAACGCATGTTATCTCTCAAAAAGAGGACACTTTAAGGGCATAAGCAGGCGAACTGGGATGCTGCAATAATTTGAGGTCTTTGAAGTCATGTGACATTTATGGCTCAGGTACATGTCAGGTACAAAACTAAATGACTCCAAGGATTTAACACCTGCTACAGCAGTAACATGATGTACCTGTGATGGCACTAAAAAAATCCATATGTTGCTTGATAACTGCAATTGATTTGAATGCTTTGATTACAGACCAATGAACGCAGCAGATCTGTATGTGAGCGCAGTATTCACAGTCCATCTCCCTGATAGATCCAATCCAGCTTTTATTTTACAACCATCATCTCATGCCAATTTCAGATTCATAATCGCTGGAAGCACAGAGAGCAATCTAGAGATAAGTGTGTCATGGAAAAACCGCATGAGAGAGATGGATATGAGTTTGGAGAGGTCAGGCATATACAGATCATGACTCAAGATCGCTTTGCTCATCCAAAAATAGGCACTCCCCACAGTTCTTTTAAATTGCCTCGTAATAGGAACTGACCCTTTTTTTCAATGGTTTCATTAAAAGTAATTAAGCTAAAAGAAAGAGCTGCACCCGTGGGATTGTGGAAAAACGGCATATCTGCGTGAAAGCCACCCAGAAGGCCTCTCATAAAAGCCTGTGCCAAACCGTGGCGCTGAGAGACGTGAGCTTCTTAAACGCTACGCCGACACTTTATTCTGCTACTTTCGCAGGATTTGGGGTCAGGAAAATAACATTTCTGCTATTACTGTGTACTATTAAACTGTTTGGCTGTAACACTGTATTTCATGTTTTCCCCCCCTAATAATCTCATGCAAATTCGCTCATGACTTAATGCGTAATGACAGCCAGACTAATGCACACGTGGAGGGATGTAATTCATGCAAGCTCTTGCCCATAGTCTCTCTTAATGCAGCGCATCGTTTATTTGAGTCTTAATTAAGGGATCCAGTGAGAGGCTGGAAACACAACTCCACCGCCAGTTTGACATACACTGCCATCTTGTGGTTAAAACAGTGATTATTACACCAATTCAAATTAAAATGTAATGTTTGCTACGTTTTGGGTAAAATTAATACAGGAAGAAAGCATATGATCTCCATACCTTACAGTGAGGCGATTGACCCTATAAATCAGAGTATTTTTTTGAAAAATATTGAGTATTAAATATGATCATCAGGCTTTTGAGTAAGGCTTATTCGTTCATATCTCAATCATCATTGTGTTGCATTGCATTATATGTTTTAAAACTAGAGCTTTGATCATAAAACGAAGCAGTAAATATCATCTTACAAAGACAAATAGAGTGAAGACTGATATTTATCTGCTTGCACTATTTTAAGGTGAAGTAGTTTCATTGTAAGTAGCCTACTAAATAATATTATAAACTACATAGCCTACTTACTAGAGTTAATGGGGGTGCACACTGTGCAATTTTGGCCACGATTTGGCCGTCTGAGACATCCTCAAAGATTCCTCTGATCCTGGGCTAAATCTGAAGTCTTTGATCGTTAGTTTGTATGCTCACGACAGCCGATTAATGATCCTTGTGATCAGATTTGACCTCCGGCGAATCTCTGTTAGTGTCAGAAGATTTGACTCTCAGTCCTGCACTGTGACTTCTACGACGACCGTCAAACTATCTTTGTTTTTCAAGACAAGCCATGACCAAAATTGACATTAGAGATTTCTTTGTAGCCACCATTTCAATCCCGCGTTGTAAGCTCACAGTCACTGAACATGTCATTGATGATTTAAAACGGATGTCCGTTTTTAACATGTCTTGACTGTCAGTCTGATGTTAATAACAACTGAGATCTTACAGTGCGACATGGCTTACAGCG
Organism: Scardinius erythrophthalmus; assembly: GCF_964197995.2. Taxonomy (NCBI): domain Eukaryota; kingdom Metazoa; phylum Chordata; class Actinopteri; order Cypriniformes; family Leuciscidae; genus Scardinius; species Scardinius erythrophthalmus. The sequence goes on along the minus strand of NC_138229.1, from coordinate 43,304,537 downwards.
AGGATCAGGTTCATACAGTCTGACAGGAACAATCGTAAAGGACTATTATAAATCGCACAGTGTGCACCCGGCTTTAGGGTTTGGTTTAGAATTACTTAACGCATAATTTCATATTATTACTATAGGCCTACTTGTAGAAATGTCTTACTATGTCACCTTAAAATAAAGTGTTACCTTTATCTGTTATACTGTTATAAATATCTCATTTAATTACATTACAAGCATCAGAATTACATCTCACCTTTTGGTCATTTAAATATCAGCATCTGCACCAAATTGCATATTTTTCCTCAGTTAAGACTGAGATGTTTTTGAGTAGCCTAGCCATGAGCTCCATGTCTACATTTCATATGCTAGTAGTCAACATTTGAAGTGAATCAAAGCCTTTCATCAAAGTTATACATGAATTTTGAACAATGCCGTCCTTGTCTTATAGGACAACTTTGATGAACTTCAAATGTTGACTATGAGCCATAAAAGCCTGACGCACCAATAATAATATGCATGATGCAAACATGAACATTTTATGAAACACATGCAAACATTTTGAGATTTTGTCTAAAGGTTCAATAAACTGTCCCATTTAAAAAAAAAAAAACCATAAACTTCATTCTGCAGAACAAATAGTTATTTTGTTCCGTTTTTCTCACACTGTGTGGCTATACTATACTGATGTGCACTAAATTTAATCTTTTTTTTAATTACATATTTATTTCATTAATGATTACATGTTACTTGTTGACCTCTCAGTGTAGTCTAATGTGGCCTGATATGCGCTGTGGTTTAATGTCCTCCATGATCATGGCTGAGATGAATGCGTGTATTCACACGGCCGTGATTTGCTCTCACCTCGCCGTCAGAACTGGCTCAGTCCACTTTAACCTCTGCCTGCACAGCGGGGCTTGTTTACCCGAGCTCCTGGATGCAGTCAATGGTGTGGAGGAAGCACTGGTCCGGAGCGAGGGAATCCCTCGGAGGAGCCGCCCGGAGAAAGGGCCCATTCAGCGGCGCGGTGACGGATAGGTGAGTCTGTTTGCCTACACACTGTTGACACAGCGGTGCGTTTGGCTTGGTGGATTTGGGAATAAACCTACTGGGGTCTTGCAAAACAATGCCAAACTGTTTGGTTTAAAGCCACATATTTCAGCTTTCCTATTGGTTCTTCACTGGTTCTTATGTTTTGTAGGCTACCGAGTGTTTTGAAACGGTCGAAAGAACGAACGTCTGCTGAAATAAGTTGTCTTCTAAAATTGTCTTAGCATTTTATATTCTTATTATTTATTTATTCATAAAAATAAAATAGTATCCAGTTTGTTTTGCGACCCGGAAGTGGGCTGTTATCTGTGAATGTGCGAGACTTCCGATTCATCGAACTAAATAACAAAGTGCCGTAAACGCAACTATTAGTATACAAACCTGTGTTCATAATTACAATACATTATGATAAGAAATACCAGTTTGTAATATCAAGCAGCTTAACAAGCTGTTTTCAACTGCTAAAATAACTGGAAGCGGATGAGACCGGAAGCCAGACACTTTCAATTTACAAATGGCGCGAACAATCTCACGTGAAAAAAGGGTGGATAATATTAGTAATATTGTATAGTGAGCTCAGTATAATATTATGAGACCATGATGAAAATCTGTGACTTTATTGGCACATAAATCAGCTACAAATGATGGCGGTGTTTCGAGCTCTCAAACACTTCCTCTCAGACCTGAGGGGCCATCATGTGCTTGTCCGCACGGACAACACATCGGTGGTCTCTTACATCAACCATCAATAAGTTTGCAAAGGTGACGTGACCTCAGACCCCCCGGTCTGAGGTTACGTCACCTTTGCAAACTTATTAGGACCTATTGTCCCATGCAGGGGGCATGATTTTTCTCCCTCGCCCAGCTCTTAGAATCGGGTCTCTCGACTGAGGTTGTGGAGACCATATTCCAGTCCAGAGCTCCCTCCACGAGAAGACTGTAAGCACTGAAGTGGAGACTATTCTCTTCTTGGTGTAGAGAATGTCAATTGGATCCTGTTAATTGCCCTGTTGGTTCAGTACTTGATTATTTGCAAGAACGCTCCTCTGCTGGATTATCCCCTTCCACCTTAAAGGTGTATGTGGTGGCTATATCTGCTTACCACACTCCTTTGGGTGGGTCATCATTAGGAGAGATCCTCTCACTACTCGTTTTCTTGGTGGCACTCTGAGGCCTGCACTGCGCACTAGAGCACCAGCCTGGGATTGGGCCGTTGTACTTGAAGGCCTGACTCTGGCTCCCTTCGAGCCCACTGAGGAGGTTTCAGAAAAGTTCCTTGTACTAAAAACTTTATTTCTCCTTGCTATTTCTTCTATCAACAAGAAATAGCAAGGTCCTTGGTCCTTGGAGGCTTGCAAGCCTTGTCGGTTGCTCCTTCGTGCCTGGAATTTGCACCTGGGATTGGGACCCGACCCGGACCCGGCTGACCATTTAAAACATAGACCTGAACCCGTACGGGTCCCGGGTGCTCCATGTAGACCTCTATTTTGTGGGAACACTGAAACAGTTGAAGCTAATGTGCCATATTGTGTCTTCTGTTCAATCCGACACCCGTCTCCACGGTGACCCCTAGTGGTCAGAACAGTGTAAATGCAACAAAAACCCGGGCCAAACATGCATAAAAACACCTTTTACAAATATATTGCATTTTTTTTATTGAAAGTAAAATCTTTCAAATATAATTATCTAATCATCTAATAAGATTATCAAGTGTCTATATGTTATTTTATCAATTGTCAGGGTTTGTTTTGTTTGTTCTTGTTCAGGCCAATAGAGACTATTAACTAGCATTATTCAGTTAAATTATACTAATGTCTAATTAAAACATCTACAAATGTATAAAACTGATCGGAGATCAGGTAAAACCCACAGACACTTGTTCATTGGTTCTCAGTGACTCCTAATGATTCACGGGTTGACAGAGATCATCGACTCCAGTGGAGAACCACTGACATTTCAAAGTGTTTGGAAACAGTTATGACGTAATGAAGCCTCGTTTACTGAAATCACGTGACTCTGGCAGTTTGATACACGTGCAGAACCACTGATTCAGAACAAACGATTAGTAAAGGTTTCGAAGCTTCATGAAGCGTGTTTCGAAATTGCCATCGCTACCTTTAAGTCCGACTAATTGCATTTAAATGTAGTAATACATTTTCATTTCAACTGCAAATAACATGCAATTAAGTGCCTTAAAGTATTTTTATAAAGTGTATGATTACCATAAGTCCTCTTTATAAATGTGTGCTAAAAGTGTGCTTCTTTTTCACAAGGCTAATGTTATATTTTGCTGTGAACAGTGTCAGATATCTGTTTCCTTGAACATTATCTGAAGTCTCACGTCGAACACGAGTTCTTCTGAGTCGTTGAGAGTAGTTTGCTCCGGATGGTGTTTGAGTGGTGTGGTCACTGGGCAGATGAAATGGTGCGCTGTCTGAGGAGGAACACACTGCTCCAGCCACAGGTGTAAATGAAGCGTGGGTCAGCAGCAGCAGCGCCTCCGGCCGCACAGGAACCAGAGGAACTCGAGCGTGAGAGCAGGAATGCCCAGGCTGATACGCTCAATGTAAACAAGAGCAGAGACATCACACACACACATCGCTTCAGCAGTTCACAAGCTGGTTTCACACCACCACACACAAATCAAGTATTAATGAGCAAAGTGCGTCAGGAAAGAAGGCAGGGAAGTTTGTTTCCACTTTAGAGTGCCAAGAGGAAAAACATTTGGTTTACCTTGATAATGTGTCTATTTACACGTGTTGGCCGAGGCGGTTTACAGTGGCTCCGCCCACCAGTGTGTGACTCAGAAGAAACCTGTCTGATAACAGAAGCAGTGACGTGGAGAGTTAGGTCAGCTGACCCGAGTCTGAACCCGCCTCGTTCATCTCACTTTCCCCATCGCATTTAGTTTAAATTCAAATGAAGAAAATATCTGAAAAGTGGAGATAGAGTGCTTAACGGGAGGGGTTAGACGAGGGCTTTACCCAGACAGCAACATGGTGTCGGCCCAGATCCGGCCCACATCCGGCTGTGTGGAATCCATGTGTACCAGATGTGGGTCAGTAAGGCAGCTTCCTTTTATGGTTTTTATATACATATATAATCATATACACAGAATATGTTGTTATAATTGCATACCGTTTTATAATAGGTGTAAATAGTGTCTGCCACTGCAAGTATAAATAGCATCTAACAACTAATCATTATTACTTTCTATTCATAACTTTTCCTCCAACAGTTTCTGAAACATGAATCGTTTCTCTCATTTATATTATCTCTCGTGACCAAACAATGCTCTTTCGATTGAGTCTTGATGAAGTTTGGGTGCCATGAAACAAGTAATTTAGTGTGTGTGTGTGTGTGTGTGTGTGTGTGTGTGTGTGTGTGTGTGTGTGTGTGTGTGTGTGTGAGTGAGTGTGTGTGTGTGTGTGTGTGTGTGACATAGACTGAGTGTAGTCTCTGTTTCTGATCTCGTCCCCTGCTCAGGCTTTCTGTGGCTCTGCTGGAGGCTGTTTCGCTCGGGTCATTATGTCCTTGTAGAGTTGCTAGTCTTCTTTCTTTTCCTTCAAGCTGTTCTTCAGAGCGGTTCTCGAGGTCTCCTTTTCTTCTAGTTGCAGCGCCAGCCTGCATGGACAACATACAGTACCAGTGATTCACTGTAGGCTATTAATCCCATAGATTAACACACTCTCTACATTATGAAAACTGGTAAATCAAGAAACTTCTCTCAAATTCTAAAACAGTGAAATGTCTAATATTAGTTCAAATAATGATGTTACATATCGAGCACAATCTCCAATGTATTTGGTTTAACAGAGTCACATGATCGACCACAAACGAAGCCTCAATTTCTGTCCAATCATGTGAGAGGTTTGCTTTGTGTGTCGGAAAATTCAAACCCCAGATCTTACTTGAGTCGTCATGCAAGTAATATGAAGAATACAAATTATTTCAGGCAAAATAGTTGCCATATGCAACTCTGTTGATCATATATGTGTGCATTAATCTTCTATTACATCATATTAAATTAGATTACTTCATACTAGCATTTATTACCACACTTAAATGGGTGAATGAATTTAGCAGAGGGAGAAATTTAACACACACTCACACACACACACACACACACACACACACACACACACACACACTCGCGCGCACACACACACACACACACACACACACACACACACACACACACACACACACACACACACACACACACACACACACACACACGCACGCACACACACACACACACACACACACACACAGACACACACATTAGGCTGTTATTTGTGCACACAGCACTGACTCTATCTATGGAGTGTGGCTGTTTCATCAGGTTCTCCCACACACTTTTGTCTGCTTTATCTTTAGCTATCCACCAGGTGGCGTTGTTCTCAACACTCTTGCAGCTGTGCATCTTTGAATCAGAGCTTTATGAGGGCTCCATGGTGTTTTAGCCCCCAATGGCTCCTTCTAGGCAGCTAACCCTAACCTCAACCTTAAACCTACTCATCCCCGCGCTGCCTGGAGGGCGCCGTTGGGGGCTAAAAACACCAAACACCTTTATGAGGCTTCATTTCCCCATCCCTACACTGAACTCCAGCTCACGTGTGTGTGTGTGTTCAGCTCATCTGCGCTTCTTCAGCACTGGTGGCCAGATCACAAAGATTAAGTAAACGACGTGCTTTAGTCATGGAAAAAAGAAGGTATTCAACAAACATTCATAGTTTTCGTTACCAAAATGAACACTAGTTAATATTATAACATTCAGGAACGAAAGACATACTGTGCTTTGAGTTCAGTGAGTTGAGCGCCCTCAGAGAGGCTTCTGGGAGACGAGCTTCCTACAGCAAAGCAAGAAAATACCACAGATTGCTAGTTAATCAAGTGTTCTCTGGCCCGTAACCTGTTTTCAGTGCACGCTCGAGACCTGTGGTGCTCCGCCGAGGTGATGAGGAGTCTGGCTCTCTCCAGCTGCTGCTCCAGTGACACTGAGCGCTGTCGTTCTTCTCGGAGCTTCTGCTCTGCTTCCACACACTGACGCTTGGCCTCTTCTTCCCTGAAGAACACAGTGACACCACTGACGGGGAGAAAGTGCAGCGTCCATGACTGCAGTTACATGTGTGCAGCAGCAGAGGGGCATCCTTGCCTAATACCTCCAATAATATCAGATCCATATTGAATATTAATATCAAATCTTTGTGAGGACCATGAGCATGTTTGGCCAAATTATTACATCCACTGTACAGTGTTTTAACCGCTGTCAAAAACATATCTCCAAAACAACTTGATAATAATAAACCTATCATCATCATCATCATCAATAAACAAGTCTAATATTGTTCCTGATATGAAAGCCTTGCATAAAACCAGACTGTCCTATATCAATTCATTCTGCCTAAAACTTGCTTTATTCTTCAGGCAAAAATCCTTACTAACAACTTACTGTCATTATTGAGCAAACTAATAGGCCTCCAATATCCACTAGATAACTTGTCCTGATTAGGTTTGGGAATCAATGTTATAATCAATGTTATGGGCAGTTCACCTATTTGTATTGCTTCTACAAATACTAATAATATTGAAAGGGTGAAAGTTCTTTAGAAAAAGTCTTATAAAAGTTCAGTGTTATGCCGTCATCACCTGGAGACTGACTATCTTTCTCATGTTAATGCACTATGTTAATTCCTCAATGTCCATTTCTTTATCACGCTTTATTTTTGGTATTACTATCAAAGCTCTTTTAAAAAGTATGTTGGAAGTAGCCAATGAGCCAGAATACAAATTACAAAAAGAATTTAAAAAAACTGAGCAACATATTTTGAAATAACTGAAGAATTATCCAGTTATCGTTGTTAATCATTCATTTTGAGACTGAGGTCAAATCAGTTCCCTTTCGTTCCCAGTGAATGACAAAATAGGGGTTTCACTTAGAAGCCAATCACCTTCGAGTTCTAGAAAACGAGCCAATGGCAAAACACTACCATGGATCTGCGGAATTTGCATAGCGCAACTCCGCCCCACCGCGCGGGTATAAAAGGAGCAGCACGGCAATCTCACCTTATGCTGAGACACAAGGCCACACGTTTTTTTTTTTTTTTCACATTTGTAAATGTAAAAGAATTCGTTTTTTGTGTTTTAACCATCTAAGTCTGGATCAAATAATTGCTGCTCTTGCTTATCCTCAAAGATATTATGAAGGTTTCCTCTTTATTACTCAAAAATGGATTTTCTTTTACTGTTTAATATGTATGTTGGTTAATACTGTAGTTGTCAGTAACTGTAGAGAGTCTGAGTGTACCTGGTGTGCTGTATCTTGGTGAGCTCCAGCAGTCGGTCTCTCTCCACACTAGCAGCCTGAAACAGAGTCTTATACTCCTCACACTGAGCCTGGAGGGATGGGATCTTAACAGCACACTCCGGACAGGACGCCCGCGCTTCTCTGGAATCACACGCAATGCTTTTTACTCATGATGCTGTGTTAGACAGCGCCAGATACTGTAGACTGGGCCAAATTCAGCACAGGACAGAAAGTGGGAAGAAAAAGACTTAAAAATAGACTTCCATTGTAAGCGTACTACTGTAAATGTGTTTGGGGTGGATTCTTATTCTCCCAAATCAAAAGATGGAATTCCAAAGCTGCCAAAATAATAAATAAATATACAAATATTTATACTTTTATTTCCTTATTTATGTATAATTGTATTTTTCCCACATATTCATTTTTCCCAATTTGTTTACTTATACATTTATTTATTTTCACATTTATTTATTTCTACATTTATTTTTTTGTTTTTTGTTTTTTGTTTTTTATTTATTTTTTGGGCATTATGGTCAAAAGCCATTTAATATCACCCTAACTGTATGTTTATAGGGTCACCATACAATCTCTTTATTTCGAACATGGCCGTAAAAAAATCATCCGGTCGGGTCACCTACAGTGTGCAGGTGTTCCTTAATTTATAAAATCAGTATATAGTTTAGTCAGCATACTGATGACGATAAAGAAAATCACAGTTTATTTATTGTTGTAGACTAAGGGCCAGATTTACTAAACAAGGCACATTAGTGTGAGAGCGCTATCCCATAAAAGAGCTGTCAGGAGTGGAGCGTTAGCATAGAGCCGATGATAATCTCACACACTCTCTGTTCTCTGTGGCTCTGAAAGGGAAACTCCTACAAATGCAAATGAAATAAGGACAGCCGCAAAAATAACTGTCCATGCCTCTTCAGCGCTAGTTTCTCACTGTGTGTCTTTAGTCAATCCTGACAGTAGTTTTTAATGGCAAAAGGTTTGTATAATACAGCTAACTTTTGCTAATGTTCCAATTATGTAATGAAAATATTATTTCAGAATGTTCAAAATGTCCAGTTTTTTAAAAATGTTTTCAAACTTCTTCTCTTGGTTATGCAAACGTTGAGGGAATATTCCACTGTCTCATTCTTCAGTCATTATTGGAATGTTACTTTGGAATGTTCTCTGAACGTGAAGTTAAAAAAACATTAGACAAACGTCCAACTAAAACGTTTCAGAAATGTGTTTTCCATGAATAATGTATAAATAAAGTTTTTGTGCTATCCTTAATTAAAGACCAGGTCATTTTAAACAAACATTCTATTAATGTTCCTGGAAGAAGGTTTGTTGATAGCTGTCGGCTGGGAAACTGGCTCTACGACTGTCAGTACCTGGCCGAGCTGGACTCCCTGCTGTTCTCCTGTCGTGATGTCAAAGGCCCGATGTTAGGCTGGCCTTTACTCTCCCACTGCCTCTGCACCAGACACACACACACATGAGAAAGAAAGCACTGCTGATCAGATCAGGGGTGTGTTTCCCGTAACTCGCTGCTTCACTATAGTACGATGCATCGTTGAAGGAGTCAACTAGCTAGACAGGCTTCCCTTTACCTCTGTACAGATAAAACATTGTCAAAATAATGTTCCAGTTCACATGGCAATGTGGAAGCGATAAATAATTCTGTATTATAGATTTTTAAGGCCAGACAAGTAATAAGTTGAGGTAAATTTGTAAAGAAAGACTACATGCCTGCGCACATATATATTCAAATGCGCATACCTATAGGCTAAACACGTAATACGCATGTGCACGCCGTCAGCGTTTACACAGGTTTGCGTTTTTGAAGATTGCTCAGAGATAATTTGAATCTTTTAATGAAACTGTTTGAGATCGAATTAATGCTAGATGTTTTGATATAAATTACAGACATGGAATCTGAGGACTATTTCTCATTTTTCTCAGTTATTTTGCTTTATTTCCAGATTCAATCATAGGCTCGTTCTTACACACTAGAGCTTAGGTCCCCCAGATCAGATCGGATCAGATCAGATGTGTTGTACCTGGAGGGCGAGCTGCTGGATCTCCTGCTCCAGCTCTTCGACCTTTTTCTCCTTCTCCGAAACCATGAGTTTGAGCTGCTGGATGAGGGAGGCGTGTTGCTGGGCCTGACTGTGCAGCTGCATCTCCAGGCCCTGCTGGGCCTCCTCGCGCTGGTGGCCCTTCTGGCTGAGGTGCCCGAACATGGCCTGCCACTGCGACTGCTGCTTCTGTTGGAGGAGCGAGATACTCTACATCATCTGCTTCACTTCATTTATCTCTTTAGAAGTGCTCCTACAAAACAAATGAGCAGTAGTTTATAAATTGTGTATTTGAGTGTAATGAGATTCAATGATTTTGGAAGGAGATTGTTCTTATGATTGGTAAATAGATTGAAGAAAATGTCCCTCTTTGTCTATTTCATATTTACCCAGTAAATTTGGAGGTGAATGCAAGAAAGCGCAAACTAATTGATTTTAGTTTGCTTCAGGCCAAGCGTGATATTGCTTTACTTGTCATCCCCTAATCAATGGTTTAAAGAAATGACCAGCAACCTTGCCTTGGAAAAACTGACATACGTAGTTAAAAGGAAACTAAGGGTGTATTCACACCAGGAAAGTCCGATAGTTCACTTGCTTTGGTCCGGACCAAATAGGATGTTGATTTTTTTGTTTGGTACGGTTCGCTTTCACACTGCTCTTTTTGCAAGTGAACCAAAATGTGTAAACAAAACCACACGTGTGCTAAGGTCGTCCATTCATTGGACAGGAATTCTCAAGCAGGGAAAAGCAGGAAGTGCACAAACAGGCTCAGCATGGAGATATTTCGTAATGTAATATTTGTTATTTTACTGATTTGGTGTTATTCTCTACAAACGCAATATGAAGAAACTATATGGTATAGATAAAAGCCCGCCCGCACCGACAACTGATTGCTTGGGTCCTTACATGCGCTTCGTGAGGCACACTAGCTGGCATACACACGCAAGGTCTCTCGCTCCCTCTCTCTCTGCCGTGCGCACGCTCTTGCTCGCTCGCTCGCTTTAGACAGCATTATGCCAAAATGTCCGTTTTGTTAAGTATCCTCATAAGAGCAGTCAAATAAAAAGGCGCAGTTTTCTGTAATTGGGTCGGTTCATGTTCACACTGTAAACGAACCGTACCAGAGTTCGTTTGGAACCGTACCGAGACCACCTCTTCAGCTGGGTCTCGGTTCGATTGTTTGATCCGCACCCGAGTTCGATTGCTGTATTCACACCTGCCCAAAAGGTCCGCACCAAGGGGGGAAACGAACTAGAGTTCGATTCAATCGAACCAAACGAGGCAGGTGTGAATACAAGTTAAGAGACTTTTACAAAATTTGGACCAAGCGGATCAGACAACATGGGATGATTAAACTATACCCAGCTCTTTTGTGTTGGACATGTATAGTATATAAGGCAGATCATGTATTCCAGCAAAATAACTAATAACTCTGGTAAAGTAGCAAAGTTAAATACACAATGAAAGGCTGTGAACTGTTTCGTCCATCCAAAATCTCTTTTTGTCTTTCTGAACCACTGAGGTTAGGGGAGCAGGAAGTGGAACAGGCCGAATCCTGTACATATTTAGGTAGTGTGATTGACAGCCGACTGTCCTGTGCACAACATGTGAGCTGTGTCTGCAAGAAGGCTCGTCAGCGTTTATTTTTTTCTGAGACGGTTGAAAGGATTTAATGTTAGACATTATGACAACAGTGTATCGGTCACTTGTGGAATATATATATATATATGAAAGGGTATGATAATAAAGAGTCCGTCATCACCAGTAAAGCGTGGACCAGCTCGTCGTCATGTCTGCCCTTCTCCAGCAGAGTGCTGATCTGGCTCTTCAGGGCTTTGACTTCTGTGCTCAACACTTTGTTCCTGGCTCTGGAGCCCTCCAGTTTCTTCTTCACATCCGAGTTCTCTTCCAGCAGAACTTCATAATCCACAGTGAGCTTCTGAAAACACACATCATGATCAGAGTGTGTGTGATGTGAAGAGTTTCGCCAGACTCAGGCCAGTAAAGATCAGTGTGTTGAACCTCCAGCGCCTCCTTCTTCTCCCGCTCCATGTGACGGATGTGGCTGATGTTCCTGTCGTGTGTCTTCACGAGGCCTCCTGTTCTCCTCATCTCCTCCTCAAGGCCTTGCTCACTCCTGTGACACGACTGGCTCAGCTGTTGCTCCAGGTCTCGCACCTTCAGTGAATATAATGCTTTCTTTAGTGTGTAGCTGTTGTCATGCTTTCTAATGATATCTCCCAAGTGTACATTATAATATATATCATTAGTCACTAATATATCACTAATCAGTTTTCAGTTAAACTAATAGTTGTCAGTTATCTGATGATACTCAGCTTTATATCTCTTCCAGGCCTGACGAAACATACCAACTCACAAAACTTAAAGGAATGCATAGTCAATATAAAACAATTGGATAGTAGTCATTTCCTACTACTAATATCTGAAAAGAGGAGGATTTAATCATTGGACCAAAAACCTCAACACGTAGTAACCTAGAATACTGTCTAACACTTGATGGCTGCTCTGTCAAGTCTTCGTCGTAGGTTGTGTTTTTCCAGAAAATGCAAGTTAATGTAATTGCATTGGACTGAAACTTACTGACCTGCTCACACAGGATATAACAACTTTCCCAAAAAGATTTTAATAAAGCTGTTTTTGTTGTTTGTTATTTGTTTTCTATGTTATATGGAAATGTATGTATGTATTTAGTTAAAAAGTAATAATAAGATTTTTTTTTTTTTTTACATGGTTTGTACGTTGTGTTATTGCCAAATATTGGATTCAATTTTGTTGTCAACTTGTTTTCTTGTTCAGTTAGCAGAGGTTTTGTGTTTCTTCATTGAACTGATTAACCATAGCCTCGCTGATCTGAGTTTACACTCCTCTGTGTTTGAGTGGAAAAACTCAAGCGTATTCACTTCAAAAGAGCTTAAGCTCAGATCAGTGAGGCCTGTGATCAACCAGCTCCGAAAAGAAACACAAAACCTCTGCTAACTGAACAAGAAAACAAGTTGACAAAAAGGTTGAATCCAATTATTTGGTGATAATATAGCATAAGAAGAAATTTACAAGCAATTTAAAAGACGGCTCATTTTTGACCCGGAACACCAAATCAGGTAAAGGACTTCCAGCACAGCACAAGGGCTAACATGTGTAACAGATGAGTTATAAATGATCATCTGAAACCAGTGGATGAGAGCATGAGGACTCACTCTGTTGTTCAAGACGAGGATCTGCTGAGATCGGCCTCTCCATCCTCCTGGGTTACACAGAATCTGCTGAATACTGACGTCCTCACCCACCTCACAGCTCAACACCTGACAACACACACTCACACTGATAATGATCTTCGCGACGGAAGTGAATCAATCAAAACTAACTTCAGCTGGACAATAACTTTATTCTAGAGCTGCTGTAAAGCCAGAACAATCTCTGCTAGTGTAATCTCCTAATATCATTGTAAAGCTGAATCTATATAGTTAAATGCGCTGTATAAATGAAGGTGACTTGACTGAGTGTTGTTGCTCTCTCTAACTCACTCACACACACACACACACACACACACTGTCAGGATTGCTTCAGCACAAACCTTGTGAGCCATTCTCAGCTCTTGCTTGAAGGTCTGGATCTGGTTGCGGTATTCAGCCATTTTGAGTTGTGCTGCAGAGAGTTTCTCCTGGAGTGATTTCACTACCGGGCTGTTCTGGAATAAAGTCATTTAGAAAGAGTTACCAGTGTCTAATCATGTACCAGATGATAATGAATGATGTTATGACACAATACCTCAAGATAGTCGTTCACAGCCCTTGAAGTCTGTGTGTTGTTGGTCGTCTTTACAGGATTTAGTAACAGTGTGGCCTGAAGCTACGATGATGAGAGCATAAGACAGATGATGATGAACTGAGCAGAACAACTTTCAAGCTAACAGTTCTGTTTCCTCTTTACCTCTTTCTCCAGTTCTTTGAGCCGATTGTTTGCTTGTTTAGTTTTGGTCTTCTCTCGCTCTATTTCAGCTGATAATTCTCTATTCTTTTTTGACACCTCCACAATTTTGGTTGCTGCAGCATCTCCTGCCAAACCAGCCGTACCTTAGTAAAAAAAAAAGAAAAAAAAAAAGGCTCTTCATGCACAAAGACATGACAAGAAACATTTCACAAAATACATTTAGTTATATATACACTGCTGTTCAAAAATTGTGGGTCAGTAAGGAAATTAATACTTTTATTCATCAAGGATCATGTTTATATGGGAGCTTGTTTCCGCCACAGAGTAAAAAGTAAAAAAGGTAAGTGCGACTTTTTATGTCAGAATTGAGAAATTTAAGTCGCAATTCTGAGAAAAAAGTCAGAATTGCAAGTTCATTTCTCACAATTGCTAATATATATCTCACAATTCTGACTTTATACAGCTCAAAGTTTAGCAATAAAAAGTCGCAATTTCCTTTTAAAATGTTTTATTCTGTGACAGAAACAAGCTTCCATAGGTTTATTATCATTAACTAAAACTATTTAAACATTTCTGTTAATTAAAATAAACCTGAAATAGAATAAAATTTTAATATTAGTTGAAAAACAAACTAAAAGAAAATTAGAAATGTTTCCTCTGCAATAAACTGAAATAAATACAAATAAAATAAAAATAAAACTGAAATAAAAAATAAATTAAATAACAATATTATAAAAACTAATAAAATGACAAAAGCACATAAAGAAATGACTAAAAATTAAAATTAAATTAACATGAAAACTAAAAGTCGATTCAAAATATTGATAAAACTAAAATAAAAAACTGAAATAACTGTCAAGGATGCATTAAACTGATCAAAAGTGACAGTAAAGACATTTATAATGTTACTAAAGATTAATATTTCAAATAAATGCTGTTCTTTTGAACTTTCTATTCATCAAAGAATTCTGAAAAATAAAATGTATCACCGTTTCCACAGAAATATGAAACTGCTTTCATCACTGATAATAATCATAAATGTTTTATGATCATCAAATCATCATATTAGAGTGATTTCTGCAGGATCATGTGACACTGAAGACTGGAGTAATGATGCTGTAAATTCAGCTTTGATCACAGGAATAAATTACACTTTACTGTATATTCACATAGAAAACAGCTGATTTACACTGAAATAATATTTCACTGTTTTACTGTATTTTTGATGCAGCCTCTGTGAGCAGAAGAGACTATTTGCCCATTTCTTCAAACATGTACTGTACCTGCTAGAGCCAGCCTGTCCTCCTCTCTCTTCTTCTTCAGGTGTTTGAGCTCGAAGTCTTTCTCACTCAGCAGTTTATGGAGTCGGCCGTTCTCATCTCTCAGCTCCCTCAGGCGATCATGCAACTGCTGGTTTTCATCCTGGATCACTCTGAATCACAGTACAGTCACTCTTTAATAACACAAGGCATGAACACATGGTAAATGTGTTGAGCGTGTGGTGGACTCGTGAAACGTCCCAGACTGGATTTGGTTTGAAAGTTCAATGGTTCACTGCTAGTGATGATGATCTCTGTGAACCAGTGTCTATGTGGTTTTTAAAAAGTTTTGTACACGTCTAGACATTTTAATGACACGTCTTTTAATAAGAACAGAGATTTAGTTAATAGTCTATTATTGGCATGATTAACCAGGCTCTCCAAAAAACCTACAAATTAATAAAATAACACATATTAGACAGACACTTGATATTTAATGGTATCAGATGATTTCTTAAAGGGATAGTTCGGCCAAAAATGATATTTAACCCATGATTTACTCACCCTCAAGCCGTTCGAGATGCATATGTCAATCATTTTTCAGACGAACACATTTTCAGTTATTTTAGAAAATGTCTTAGATCTTTCAGTGGTTATAATGTGACGTTATGGGGTCCACTCTTTCAAGTCCCAAAATGTGCGTGCATCCTTCACAAAAGTAATCCATCCGGCTCCAGGGGGATAAACGAAGGCCTTCTGAGGGTAATCCGTGCGGTTTCGTCGTAAAAATATACATAATTAAAACTTAATAAATTAAAATAACTGGCTTCCTGTAGCGGTCGACGTGCGTTCACGGAGATGGATGCCGGCGTATGACGTAGGACGTAGTGTAGGAAGCGTCGTGACGTAGAACGTAGAACTCAATATCCTCTTCTCTAATATCAAAATCCTCTGACATTTTCTTTTAAATACACTTTTTTAAAAATCGCGGAAATCCTGTATGGAGTTTTGTTTTGCTCTGCTCTCTCCGTTCTACGTCACGACGCTTCCTACGCTACGTCCTACATCATACGAGCAGGAAGTGAGACTGGAATTACTGATGACTAGTTTCAGTTCAGAATCACTTCTTTCTTTTAGGAGACAATAACTTTATTTATCTGCACTTTGAGCTTTGGAACTTTACTGTATTACACACTATATAAAAGGTAGGTCACACTTTAGATCAGGGTCCAGTTGACACTACACTACCAGTCAAGAGTTTTGGAACGGTAAGATTTTTAATGTTTTAAAAGAAGTCTCTTCTGCTCACCAAAACTGCATTTATTTGATTTAAAAAAAAAAAATAATTAAAAAACAGTAATATTGTGAAATATTATTTCAGTGTAAATCAGCTGTTGTCTATGTGAATATACAGTAAAGTGTAATTTATTCCTGTGATCAAAGCTGAATTTTCAGCATCATTACTCCAGTCTTCAGAGTCACATGATCCTGCAGAAATCACTCTAATATGATGATTTGAGGCTCAAGAAACATTTATGATTATTATCAGTGTTGAAAACAGTTATTTACATTTTTATTCCAGGATTCTTTGATGAATAAAAAGTTCAAAAGAACAGCATTTATCTGAAACAGAAGCTTTACTGTCACTTTTGATCAATTTAAATCATCCTTGATGAATAAAAATATTGATTTATTTTATTTCTATCCCCCAAATAATGGCTTTAATGGCTGCTCTTTGTCATCTGAATTACCCCACTGTCAGCAATATGTGAATAGTGCCATGCGTGGATCAAAAATAATTGATCCATGTTATGGCAACATAAAAAATGCTAATAAAGCAGTCAACAAACCAGCGATAGGCGGGTCAGATCATAACACTGTCTTTTTATTGCCCTCTTACCGACAAAAACTGAAAAGGGAAAAATCTAAAATCACATCAAGATATGGGAAACAGCAGAAATTTGACCACTTCCTAAGAAACCCAAACCAGTTGGACTGAACGATTTTAGACCAGTAGCACTCACTTCTGTTGCACTGAAGTGCTTTGAGCGGATCATTTTAATTCACCTCAAAATACAAACCAGAGCTCACATAGACACATTACAGTTTGCTTATAGAGAGAAAAGGGGTGTGGAAGATGCTGTCACAACCCTTCTGAGTGGAATTTACAAACACCTTGAACATCTGCCTCTGTTTGCAGACTTCTCTTCAGCTTTCAGTACCATCCAGTCACACATGTTGATAGAAAAGCTGCCAAACATGGGTGTAAACCTCAATCTTTCTGTCCAGAACAGGAACATGCTGGACAAGGTGACTAAAATGGGCAGGAAAATGACTGGATCTTAAAAGCATCTCCAATCTCACAGATCAGTATACCCTCAATCTGGCTCTGAGGATACTGGATGATCCACTTTGCTCAGAGTAACCCCCCCTCTGGACGTAGATTTTGAACGCCCCTAACAAAAACCAAACATGCCATTACATCATTTGTGCCGAGGAGCATTCAGTCACTGAACAGACCAGACACAGGCACATAGACATTTTTAAATGTGTACTATTGATTATTTATTGAATCATCTTAGTGATTGGACTGATGACTGCATGTCACCACCATTGCTGTTGTTGTTGTTTGTTTTGTTTTACTGTATCCTCTATGTTATCTGTGTTCATGTTCAATGTGGCTCCCTTGAGTGCAAAACAACTTCTCCTCGGCGCAATAAGGGTTTCATTCATTCATTCACTCAAAAACTTTTATAAAAATGATTAGTGACCCCAAACTTTTGAAGGGTAGTGTTTAGTGTAACAAAAGCTTCTGTTTCAGATAAATGCTGTTCTTTTGAACTTTTTATTCATCAAAGAATCCTGGAATAAAAATGTAAATAACTGTTTTCAACATTGATAATAATCATAAATGCTTCTTGATCATCAAATCATCAAATCAAATAATACATATTAGAGTGATTTCTGAAGGATCATGTGACACTGAAGACTGGAGTAATGATGCTGTAAATTCAGCTTTGATCACAGGAATAAATTACACTTTACTATATATTCACATAGAAAACAGATTATTTACATTGGAATAATATTTCACAATATGACTGTTATTGTATATATAATATTTATATATATATATGAAATAAATGCAGCCTTGGTGAGCAGAAGAGACTTATGAGACTTAAAAAAAACATAAAAATCTTACCGATCCAAAACTTTTGACTGGTAGTGTATTAACTACAACTTTTCCCTCAATAAACTCCTAATTACTGCTTATTAATAGTTAGTAAGGTAGTTTAGGTATTGGGTGATTAAGAGATGTAGAATATGATCATGCAGAATAAGGCATTAATATGTGCTTTATAAGTACTGATAAACAGCCAATATCCTAGTAATCTGCACGCTAATGAGCAACTAGTTAATAGTGAGACTTGGACCCTAAACTATCTGGATATCTGAAAAAGTATGTTAACTAAAGTGAGATCTTGCTTTGAAAAGATCTGGAATGAAAACAAACAAACGGATGTAGGTTCCCTAAGTAGGGTTGATTCATGGCCCTTAAACAAGCTGTCAACCTGCCGTACGTCTAATGTTGAATACATCTGCTCAATTACCAGTGAATAATTACATCAAGTCTCATATCTGTCATGCTGGACTATGATGTATTTCAGTCACCTGGCCTTGAACCGCTCCTCCTCCTCCTCTTCCTCCTCCTCCTCCTGCTGTGTGGTGAGGTTCATGTTGTCCAGGCCGCTGTGAGGAGGAGGAGGAGAAGCCCTGGATCTGCTCTTCTTCATCTGCTGTCTCCTGTGCTCCTGCTGCTCCTGAAGAGCCTGAAACTGAAGCCTGAGCTGCTGCTTTATCTCCTCACCGTCAGCGTCAGCGTCCATCACTGAGAGAAGATCAGAGACACACACACACACCACACATGTGTGTGTGAGAACTAATGCAGTTACAGAGGACACAGACCTGCTTCAGACACACATCTGCGGGATTCACTTCTGTCTGTCAACGTGACTCTGTGGCTCTTACTCATCTATGTGCGTTAGTTGTATTATTTTTATTGATGTGTTATTTAGTTTTTAATATTATGTTTAACATAACTCTGTGCCTATTTACATACGCAGGTCACACAGCAAGCTTTGTGCGTCGTTCTGAACTAGTTTATAGATGTTCTGCTAACACTTTACAACAAGGTTCATTAGTTAACATTATGAACTAAGAATGAGCAATACTTCCACAGCATTAATTTATCTTAGTTAATATTAATTTCAACATTTACTAATACATTATTAAAATCAAAGGCTGCATGTGTTAACATTAGTTAATGCACTGTGAACTAACATGAACAAACAATGAACAGCTGGATTTATATTAACTAACATGAACAAATACTGTAACAAATGTATTGCTCATTGTTAGTTCATGTTAGTTAATACATTAACTAATGTTAACTAATAAACCTTATTGTAAAGTGGTACCTTTTTTATTTATGCGTTATTTCGTTTTTAGTTTTATGTTTACTTTGTGTTATGCCAAAGTAGTTCCACTATCAGCTTCCTTACATATGTATAATATTAGAGCAAGATCATCGATTATTTGATACGGTGACCGGGAGGGGACATGTTCGGTTCACTTATTTTTGTCGTGGCCACAACATATAAACTCGTGAGAACGTCATAATAAGTCGTGGAAACGTGATTATAAGTCGTGGCCACGAGATCATTTTGTTGAGGTAACGACATCATTATGTCGTGTCCACGTGATGCAAAGTCGTAGCCTCGAGATCATATGTTGAGGAAACGATATATTTTTCTCGTGGCCACGACTTCATATTTTGTGAGAACGACAGCTATTTGTCGTGGCCACGAGTATGGAAGTAAAATAATGTCAAATGTTTTTGAAACAAAAAGCCTGTTGAATTGCACTACTTGAAAAAAAATAGGCATTGCATTAACCATGCTTGCATTTTAATGCATTGTATTTTTAGGGCTTGCATTTTTATGGGCTGAAATTCAACATGGTTGAATATTTAAGCTGTGAATATTTCAATTAAAAACATTTCAAACACATTTTCATTATTAAAAATTCAATAATCCATATTCACCATAGTTCACTTTCAAAATATTCAAACTGTTTAAAAATACAACCTATAATATTCAACAGGCAATTTCCGGTCCATTTTATTTCGCTTTGCAAAATTCGCTTCCACAAATTCAGTGGTTCAAATTCGACAGTAAATTCAACGGAACTGCAGGAAAAGCAATAGATTACCGAGATACTCTCCATCTGCTGTTAGTCAACCTCACCAGCAGGGGGTGCAAAAGCGCGTGTTGTTGACGAAGAGCAAAGACCAGCAACAGTTAGAGCAAGCCATTCATTCATAAAACTCATTTAACAGCAATGCAAGTGTATTTGTGATTATTATGACGGCGGTTTTGTGTTAAATTCAGTGTCTTCACGGTTACTCTCCCTGTGTAGCCAACAAGCATCTTTCTCTACCGTGAACAAGATTATAATGTTATTCCCCGATGCGGATACGCAGATCCAACTTTACATTTTTGAGGTTGACATATATTTCTCTTGGTTGTTTAGTTGCCTTAACTTTATATTGTGGCGATGTGCTGCATGCAAGCTATTAGGGTTTCCCTCAATACTTCAGGATTCCCCTGCTGGACATATAAAACGCTTAACGTATAGCTTAATGGACTAATTACAGTGATATAAAAGACCAAACTCGCAGGCAAGCAGATTGACTCAGAATAACGCGCAAAGTTTAATGCTGAGCGTTTCCCCAGTGATAGACAGGCATTGACGTTGGACATTCGCACATTTAGGGACCGTCTCTAAAGTGTATACTACTTTGGTATACACGTTTCTAACTTCAATAGCATTTGAATAGAACGACTTACAGTCATAAAACCAACTGTAAAGTGTTCATGTAGTGTCAGGCCTACTGCGCACCCTTTGGATTTTTTATATTTATTCAAATAAATTAAAGTTTGCTATTGAAGTTACGTGTATGCCAATGTTTTATGCAACTTTTGAGACGGTCCCTAAATGTGCGAATGTCCAATGTCAAGCCAATTTTACATTTATTAGGCTACATCTAGTCATTTATTTAGCAGACGCTTTTATCCAAAGCGATTTACAGTTAAACTAACAATAGGACAACAATATGCAAGTGCTATGACTCTTCCCAGTTTAAGCTAATACAATACACGTAGGCATAGCCTATACATATATATATATATATATATATATATATATATATACTGTAGAGAGAGAGAGAGAGAGAGAGAGAGAAAAGAGAGAAAAGAGAAGAGAAAAGTGTTAGTATTGAAACTTTGAAACTACATGAGAGTTACATGAAACTTTGCCCGTTACGTTCATATTCAGTCCATCTAGCCTATATAGTAGCCTATACCCTACATCCCCAATAAGGTGCGAGTTTGGTCTTTTATATCACTGTATTAGTCCATAAACTACGTTAAGCGTTTTGTCCCGACAGAAGGGGAATCCTCGAGTGTGAGGTATTGAGGGAAACCGATTATAATCCTGTTCATGTAGAGAAAGCTGATAACATGTAGGCTACACAGGGAAAGTAACAATGAAGTTATTGCATGAAACATAAACACAGCTTTTATGTCTTTGTCATCATTTCCGCATATACTGACACAGCTCATTTTCATTTTATGAATGAATGGCTTGCTCTAACTGTTGCTCTGTCTTCGTAAACAACAAGCGCTTTTGCACCCCCTGCTGGTGAGGTTGACTAACAGCAGATGGAGAGTATCTCGGTAATCTATTGCTTTTCCTGCAGTTCCGTTGAATTTACTGTCGAATTTGAACCACTGAATTTGTGGAAGCGAATTTTGCAAAGCGAAATAAAATGGACCGAAAATTGCCTGTTGAATATTATAGGTTGTATTTTTAAACAGTTTGAATATTTTGGAGGTGAAATATGAAAGTTGAATATGGATTATTGAATTTTTAATAATGAAAATGTGTTTGAAATGTTTTTAATTGAAATATTCACAGCTTAAATATTCAACCATGTTGAATTTCAGCCCATAAAAATGCAAGCCCTAAAAATACAATGCATTAAAATGCAAGCATGGTTAATGCAATGCCTATTTTATTTTTTCAAGTAGTGCAATTCAACAGGCTTTTTGTTTCAAAAACATTTGACATTATTTTACTTCCATACACGAGTTATGTTGAGGGAGCCAAAGCGACTGGGCTACAGCAGAGATGGAGTCTGGAGATGACAGAAGAAATAACATTTTACTTTTAGGAATGTCATATAAAGATATAGTGCGGTCTTTGGCATTATTAAATTGGATGGGCTTTTTTGTCGCAGTTTTGCACTGGCATGAAGTTGGTTTGACGTTGGACGTTCGATATTCGCATATTTAGGGACTGTCTCAACATTACATGCGAAATTGGCATAAACGTTTCTAACTTCAATAGCATTTGAAGACAATGACTTACAGTCATAAAACCAACTGTAGGCCACATTGTTCACCCAGGTCTCATGTATGATGCACACCTTTAATAGTTTTGATATTTATGACAATAAACTGCTAAATCATATGCAAATATTGCTATGTATTTCACTACTGTATGGGATCATATACAGAATAGGCCTATGACTATTTAAAGCTCAATAGCATTTGAAGACAATTTTGACTTACAGTCATAAAACCAACTGTACATTGTTCATCTAGGTGTCAGGTATGTGACAGTAGTGAAATACATAGCAATATTTGCATATGATTTAACAGTTTATTGTCATAAATAAAATAAAAATATTAAAGATGTGCATCATACATGAGACCTGGGTGAACAATGTAGCCTACAGTTGATTTTTATGACTGTAAGTCATTGTCTTCAAATGCTATTAAAGTTAGAAACGTTTATGCCAATGTCGCATGTAATGTTGAGACGGTCCCTAAATGTGCGAGTATCGAACGTCCAACGTCAAACCAACTTCATGCCAGTGCAAAACTGCGACAAACAATCCCATCCAATTTAATAATGCGCTTCAGGTGTCTTTCACTTATAACGTGCCCATGTCTTAAAACCAAAGACCGCACTATATCTTTATATGACATTCCTAAAAGTAAAATGTTATTTCTTCTGTCATCTCCAGACTCCATCTCTGCTGTAGCCCAGTCGCTTTGGCTCCCTCAACATAACTCGTGGCCAAGACAAATAACGTTAGATGTCGTTCTCACAAAATATGAAGTCGTGGCCACGAGAAAAATAGATCGTTCCCTCAACATATGATCTCGAGACTACGACTTTGCATCGCGTGGACACGACATAATGATGTCGTTACCTCAACAAAATGATCTCGTGGCCACGACTTATCGTTTCCACGACTTAATATGACGTTACCACGAGTCTATATGTTGTGGCCACGACGAAAATAAGTAGACCGAACATGTCCCCTCCCGGTCACCGTATAATTAGAGACAAATTAACGTTTAATCTTTATCATACAAAGCTGCAGTCCTGAGATGATTCAACACGCAGTCAGTTTAAGACTTACCGGACGAATTTAGAAAGATTTCCGTCAGCCTAGTTAAGATTTGGGTTTGGAATTTATTTGTTTTTTAAGTCAATTTATAAAAACAGAGTAACAGAGATACTGAAGGATTAGCGAGGCGCTTCCCGTCCCTTTGTTTACGCGACCGTCTCCATGGTAACGCGTCGCCAAGACGCGCCGCGCGCTCAGAGACGAGTTTTGTTTGAGATGCTCCGGAGTCACTGGACATCCGCGGCTGTTCTCGTCAGATAATACATAGGCTATTTGGTATTTTAATGTATTATGTCTATGGTTCTCGTGACCGGTTTCGCCAGATATAGTAGCCGACCTGATGAGAAAAAGGAGTGGTGGTGATGAAATTCAAATAGTTTCACTGACTTTGATATTAAACTTGCTACTAAGAAAACACCATCAAAGTTTGAGAACGTATGGGAGAGGATGGAGGTCCAGACGGAACATGGATCTCTCTAAAGTTAACCTTAAATATATTCTGTAATGTTACAAAATCCCAAACAGTTGAGTCCACCGTTTTCATGTGGTTTGCTAAAGGCTCCATGAATGGTCATAATGGTGGTTCACGACCGGCTCTCATCCCAAAGTGTGTTACTGGTCCTAACCAGAGCACTAACCACTACTGGAGCAGTGTGGGTCCAAAATACAGAGAATCACAGGACTTGAGGAAAACAAGTCATCTTTAATGTCCTTCTTGAATAAACACACACACAAATTCAAAAGCGGCGCTGAAGTCAAGTCACCTTCATTTATATAGTGCTTTTTACAATACAGATAGCTTCAAAGCAGCTTAACAGTATGATAACGTCATATCCAGCTTAAGTAAGTTCAGTGATGGTACATTTCTGTTGTAAAAAATTTAGTTCATATATATCATAAAAATTTAGTTCATATATATATATATATATTTATATATATATATAGCCGCCCTGCAGAAAACAGTGATGTCATCGTACAGCTCAGTTCAGTTCTCTTATAATGGTGTCAAAGCAGGAGATCAATAATATTGTTGAATATTAAATGTCCCCAACTAAGCAAGCCAAAAGACAAAGGGACAAAACTCCTTCAGTGGCAGAATGGAGAAAAAAAAGCCTTGGGAGAAACCAGACTCAGTCGCTCAGTTCTCCACTGAAGAAGGTGCAGATCCACAATTACTTAATGCTGACAAAAATGTCCAATAACATAAAGCAAAGTTCCCAAACAAGCAGGTCAAAAACTCAAAAGATCTGGGTAAGAAGTATCTCAAGATCAGCCAAACAGACATACACAATCGATCTGCCTAAGAACTTCAAGACTGAGCAAAGATACAAACGAATGCTGGTCTTATATGTATACAGCCACACCCACTCTAACAAGCCAGGCACAGGTGATATATCATCGAACTAATGAGTGAAGTTCTCACCTTACTCTGGCCTCACCCCGCTGTTCTGGCACCCGCTGTTCTGGCACCCGCTGTTCTGGCGTCCCTCCTCCTCCCCAGCTCCACCTGCATATTTTAGGCATCTTGCCACCATACTCATAATCTAAGCATTAGTAGTGCCACTGGGGGGTTTATCTCAGGTGGAGTTGAAGCTGCTTCCTCGAGCCCCTGCACTGCGGACAGCAAGCCGAATACGCCTAACCTTATTAGCTTAAAGATTATATGGGCAAAGGAGCGCGTGAATGAACAGGAAATCAGGAGGAAGATCACTGTTTGTATTGCCTTAGTTTTCCGACTACTATCACGAATAAATGGTGGATAACATCGTATCTATAATGTATAAGAAAATTACAAAAAAACATACCAATGTGAAACGTCTTGTGAAATTCGTTCTGCACGATCCTCTTGTTCGTTAACATTGTCAGGGTCTGAATCAGGCTCAAATGGTTTGAAATTGACACCATCCTTATAAATATTTACACTAGAGCAGAACTGAATGTACTCTTACAATCATATAACATCATCAGGGGAAAAACAAATATATTATCCAGGGAATAACATAAAACAAATGAACAAGGTTTCAAGTATTCTATACGTTTATCTCTTCTTTTAGAATCTCAATTAGAACATTTTAATTACTCAATAACATTATTGTTTTTGAGTAATAAGTGTGAAGAAAATACTTTCAGAGTTGCTCATTACTCTTAAATAACTCTCTCTAATGCAATATTTTGTTAATCTTTTATTGAGGAATCCAACAATCCAACAGTTATTGTTGCATATATATATATATATATAACAAAGAAGAAGAAGAAGAAGGGAAAGCTACATGAAAACAGCACATACACAGAACCAGACAAACAAAACAAACATCTAATCTGCACAGATAATCCCTCCCTCGAGATGAAGTCCTGCCACACTAATGAGCCGGCCGATGCTCAAACTGTGCTATTCTTGCTATCAAGATAACAGAGGAGAGGAAACCAGATCTAATCAAAACTATCCAATCTGTATCTTAACCATTTCTTCCAACCCAAGTTTAACAGCTGAGATTTCTGTCTTTATCCAGAACCTTAGAATAAGTTTCTTCGCAGCAATAACTATTAAGTCCACAGGACAGCGACTGTTGTTGGCATTTTTAAAGTGAAATGAGTTTATCCGAGATTGCCAGTTATATCATCAGATATGGATCAGGCTCCGATACACTGTAAAATATTATCAGTCCAGAATGTTATTAGCTGAGAACAGAGATAATAACTGTGCAACAGAGCGGCCTCATCAATCTGACAGAAATACTGTGTAGCCATTGTTTTACCATAGTGAGGACAAATACATCTTAAGTTTCAAGTTTAAGTTTCAAGTTTACTTTATTTGTATAGCACATTTAAAACAGCCATAGACTGACCAAAGTGCTTCACAACAGAGGAAAAGCATTATAATATAATCAAAACAAACAGATTTAGACAACGAGAAAAAAAAAAAAAAAACTAATATGCCAAAGAAAACAAATGGGTTTTTAAGACACTTAAAAATGGTCAAACTCGGAGCCATTCGAATTTCCACAGGCAAGTCATTCCAGAGACGCGGGCCAAATACCGAAAAGGCACGGTCACCTTAAATTAACAGAATATTTATGAACTATTACTATGTATGAATTAGTAATGTTATACCCTCTGTATAAATTCGACAGTGAGTTATATATATATATAGTTATATAGTTCAAGAGATCATCAGAAGTAAGATTTTTCTCTGCGTGAGAAGCTGATGTGTGGCGTGAGAGTGTGTGAAGAGTCTCACGCTGAAGGCCTGAGAGTCGGCCTGTGATTACACTGGACATGGGCATGTTTGTTGAGACACGGTCCTTCAGAAGAGATGTTGAACTGACCCGAGCCTCTGAGGTCATTACTAACCCCAAGGGGACGCCTCTGCCTCAGTCACATGTCTTGTGACGTGAATCTGATTAAATGTCATAAATACAGACGGCAGAGAATGAGTGGACATTACCTTGCCGTTGCTGGGTGTGACCGGCGGTTTCAGGCGTTCATAAACAATGATGAGAGCCAAATAATACAGTTAGGCAATATCTGTGAGAACACTGTGTGCTTCAATTAAAGCAGCACTTTAATACAGAACGGTGATTAAACCGACTGGCACTACTTGATTACACTGTTTTACAGCACACCTTCCAGCCAGGCAGAGTATTCAGACAGATAATGGGAGCGCTGTACCAATAAAGGTGACTTGACTATAACACTGGAAACAGAGGGTCAAGTCAAGCATTAACTGCATTTTGGGATGTGATATTATAGAAGTATCATGTCCTGCACAGCTTGACCACATTATAGGGCATCTACACAAAACTGGCATCTCACGCATAAAGACAATGTGCATACTGTATGTGTATCTATCTGAGTATTCATAAACACCACAGAACAAGAGTGTGTATGGTGAAACACACACACACACCGCTATAGGAGCTTGTTTCTGCCACAGAATTAAAAATAATTGTGACTTTTTATCTCACAATTGTGTAATATAAAGTCGCAATTGTGTTATAAAGTCAGAATTGCGTGATATAAAGTTGCATAAAGTCAGAATTGTGAGATATAAACTCGCAACTGCGAGAAACAAACTTGCAATTCACTTTTTTTCTCAGAATATCATGTTTATATCAGAATTGCAAGGTATAAAGTCGCAATTGCGAGATAAAAACTCACAATTATCTTTGAAATTGTGTTATTCTGTGGCGGAAACAAGCCTCCATACATCTCAGACCTCACACGACAGAGAAATAAACAGAAGTCTTTATTGAATTACAATTTTTTTATTAGCAAAGATAAACAGAGTTGTAGCTGAGATCCTCAAAATATATGTCACTTTAAAAGTATAATATTGTGAATTTCATTGAAATATGAAACAAAAGGTGCCATAGTTATCAATCTATAGAAGAACACGCGACTCTTGTTCCTTCCACTCACTCACTCACTCACTCACTCACTCACTCACACACACACACACACACACACACACCTAAGAGAGTTGCTTCAACTCCTGAATATTCTGTAAAGAACTAGTACCATAAATCATTCAGCAGTGGTGAAGTCTTTCGTTTTGTGTTCTGAGCGGTATACATATCACAAATATAACTAGGATGATGGTTTGTTACGGTTGTTGTCCTGGAATTTCTTTAGTCTACTTAAATAACAAATCTTGAATGATAAGGTACAGAGGTCTTCATGCTACATCAACATAAAAGCAGCATAACTCAATCCAAATACAGTCAAAAACAACCATTATACGCTGTTCATCAGTTTGTCTCTGATATATAATACATAAATAGTCGTTGGCAGATACAAAAATAGCCACTATTCCGTCCCTCAGGTTTCTCAAACAAGCCAGGCAACAAAATGGACACACCAACCTCTTCACAGAGGTTTATTAAATGTTAAATAGGAAACAGTGTAAAGAAATTATCCTTTAAAAAAAAAAGTCCTAAATGATGTGTGCAATAAATACAAAGCGACACCTTAATATGAGGCGGTATTAAGGATATCTCAGTTCCTCTTCACTTCTCCAGGGCCTTCTGCTCCAGGGCCTTCTGCGCTTCAGCGGGCTTCAGCACGTACTCCTTGTACATGGAGTAGATCACTCCTGCAACACACACACACACACAGCACAGATCAGGCTTTACAGCGGGGTTATGGGTGTAGAGGAGGAGAGATGAGGATGGCTGTGTTACCCAGAGTCATGGCTCCCACCACGAAGCCCTGCGCCGCCACACGCATGTGGATCAGGTGAACGGACATCTTCGTGTCTCCTCTGTTCTTCATCTTCATCAGCCTGTACGCCACGATGCCAAAGAACCCCAGCATCCCTGAACACACACACACACACACACACACACACCGTCACAGTCAGACCGACGGGGCCATGTCAGGGCAGTGCATATATAACAGCAGAACTGGGAAATCAGCCGATACCGATAACTCTTTATATCTGAAAGACGATATATTG
Source organism: Scardinius erythrophthalmus (assembly GCF_964197995.2). Lineage (NCBI taxonomy): Eukaryota > Metazoa > Chordata > Actinopteri > Cypriniformes > Leuciscidae > Scardinius > Scardinius erythrophthalmus. Next base: position 43,275,916 of record NC_138229.1, on the reverse strand, counting down.
GACGATAAATCTGAATTTTTAGATACTTTTGACAGCCTGATTACAAAAACAGAAGTCTCACCATTAAAGCCATGTCCCAAACACACGATTATAATGATGCTCGCGCCTGAAAATCCGTAATCACCGTTTATTTCAGTCATATTGATTTGTGCGATTGCTAATTTTTGTATTTATTCTTTTATCCTTGTCTTTAATAATGCTTGAGATTTATATTAGTGAGTCTAGTTGTTTTAATGGTACCACAGGCGTTCGCTCCTTGTGTAAGTGTTGTTTGGCCTGTTGATTTTTGCTCATGATATTCAGATACAATTAAATGTTTCGCAATAAGACTCAAAATAAATGTGAATGATATCTAAGTTTTTTTGACCTTATTGGAATCGAAATTAGGAATCGAGAAGTAGAAACGAAATCTGAATAAAATTCAACCGATACCCAACGCTAAACAGTGCACATCTGAAGTGTCTCAGCTGGAGGAAATAATACATTATTTATCGGCTTTAATATATCTGCCAAATTTTCTTATCGGGCCGATAATGATAACATGAAAAATGAACGATATGTTGGCCGTTATATCGTGTATCCCTAAGCAAAACCTTTGTGGTTTCACTTGAAGATGGCCTCGAAACAGAAGACGATCTCCGGTTGCGCTCGACACACACCAGGGGCAGAGATAATGTGAAATAAAGTGATTATGGGTAAAGAGATATAATGTGTTTATTAATAGACTATTATTAAGAGTGAAATATGAGGGAGGAGATTTAACAGAGAGCACACGTCGGGTTGAGAGAGTTTACCTGCAGGGACAAAGGGATTCTCCTTGGCTTTTCTGATGAACTTGGACTCATTGTCTTCATATTCGACGGGGGTCATCTTGGCTAAAAGGCAAACACAACAAAACAAGATTAGATGAAAGGCCATTCTCCGACACTTTACTGCAGACAAGTGTAATTAAAACATTAAATAAATGAAACAGAAAATTATAAATTGATACATAGCCAATTAATCAAAAGTGCTTATACATTAGTCAATCTGGCCAACTGGTCTGTTGAATGTGTCTTCATTAATGAGCCATGTTATACTGTGAAACATATTACATCATTTCCTATTACAAAAGAAGACTATTACATCTCCTACTATTGCAAAAGGAAGGTCTCGAGGCTTTATGTCATTTGTGAGAAGCAGCAAGACGAGGTTAATGACACATCCATCAAACACATGATCGACTTCGCGACAGATTGAGGAAATCAGACAGCTCTCTGGTTCACTGAGACAAAGTGATAGTGGTGTCATGATTTATGAAGGTCAAACGACGCACACAGGCCATTTAAAAAAGTGACTTTACACTATTTTAACTAAATAAAGGAAATGCGTAATGAAATGTAAACAGCCATGACATTTAGATCTTATTATAATCTTAAATTAAAGAAGATGCGACATTTCCTCAAGAGATAGTTCAGAGGTCAGATACTCTCTGAAAACACACTAAAATGTCGTCCTATGTTATTTAAATGTATTATTTATACAAGCAAAGTGCTAAGATAATAAATAAACCGTATATTAACTGTATAACGTACCTATTTGTGTGGTTTTCTGCTGAACACTGGACTGAAGCTGCTCTTCTATGCCGGTTGAACTGCGTGACTGACAGCGTGCACGGGAACACGATGATGTAACATATATTACGTCAATGTGACGCAGGCAACTCTACAAAATAAAAGTCTTTTTAAAATGACTGTTCGGTGTAACTGTGAAATTAAACACCCAGACCGGTATACGTTGTATGTTTTATCCCAAAAGACATGAAAATAAAATAAGACCGTTGAGAAACTCATTTATTTGTTTATGAAATCATGTATTTCCATCTGAACTTTTATTTTGCAGAAATCTGCGGTTTCAAACTTCCTTCTCGGTGAGGGGGCGTGACCAGTCTAGGGGCGTAACCCTCGCGTGCTGTACGTGTACGTGTAACGCCAGAGTTCAGGTGAGGTCAGCGTCATCAGCAACAAATTACAGCCTGTAATTTACATTTTACCTTTAGGAAAGGGCGTTTATCTTTGTCCCAACTTGTCCTTCTTTATTTTTTCATTTTTTAAACTTCATTTTTATTTGTTAATAAATTCACATTAGGTTGTGCAGTATTATTTGCATCATGTTTGGCATTTCCCTGTTAAACAAATTACAAATAAATAGTATATTTACTGCATTGTTACTGCATTGTTACTGCATCAACTGACTTCTGTTGATCAGTGCTCAGTACGTTTCATTTCTTCCACTGATGTTATAAATGAGGTTGAATACATAAATACTGTGTCTGAACTCAAATATGACCATATTCAGTGTTACAACATGAACATATGTGCTGCATCTGAAATGAGTCGCTATAAGGACTGTAGTTAGTAAGGATGATTTAACGAAATTAAAGGATGCAAAGTCATGGTGAACTGTGCGAGAACAGGTTGTTCCCAGAGGCGTAGACAGAGGACAGGCACGTATTTAAATCAAATAGGACTTCCTTCAGTTATTGTGGGTGGAGTAATGAGCACAACATGCTTGTTTATGGACTTATATTAAAAATACAACAGCACCAGCTCAAACTTAAGTTGCTGACAGAAACAAACATCCGCGTATCAGTCGCATTTTATTATTACATTAAAAAAAAGTACAATATTTAATGTATTTAAAGCGAAACTGAAACTGGGGCTCCTCTCTTTCGGCACGAATCCAAAGTTTTATACATTCACATCTAAGAATAAACAAACGTTTCTGTGCTGGTAACTTGGCTGGTTTAGGCCTGTCATGATTCATGAATATATACTTCATATTCTCTGTGGTGGTCAGGTCATTGCAGCGTGTCACGGATTGACCGCACATTTAACATGGCCTTGAGCTAATAAATGCACGCACACACACACACACACACACACAGAGAGAGAGAGACTGTTTACTGACATATGAGTTTATTATGATTATCGATCGAAATGAGTGAATGAAATGCCTGTTGTCTTTATGCAATATTGTTTGTCCCATAATTTTAGAGGTCCGACGGGGAAACGGGAGTTCCGCTAGGGATTGGAATCTACCACTTATTATTTGAGTTTGGGTGTTTCAGGGACAACTGTTGCATAAGAGAGTAGATTATCTATTTTGAACAGTATGACAAAATGTTTCTTCTAGACTCTCTATTTATGGGAAAATGTGTAAAGTGTTGCCCGTGAGTTAGACCCTCTCCATGGGGTGATGGTGATGGTGCTGGCCGCCAGTATAACTGTGCTCGAGGATACAGTGGAGAGTGTGGCCTTTGTACTTTGTACTTTTTGGAAAATTTGCATTTGGCATTATTGCTTTTGAATCTAATTTGGATGTTTTTGGATAAGATTTTTCCCTTTTTTTGTTTAATTTTTCCATTAATGTTATATATTTGGGTTAGGATTTTTTTTCATGGTTTGCACGTTTGAATAAATATTCATTTATACTTTTGTATTCACTCTGTCTCTGTCTCTTTAATTGGGCCACCCATTTTTTGGTGCCCATTGCTGGGTTCCTATTACTCAGCGACTATTTTTCCATTAAGGGGCAATTTTTGCCTCCCAATTTTATTTCCATGTGTATTTTAACCTTTATAAAGCCTTTTTTCTAACCTCAAGCATCATCTTTTATGTCAAATTCCTACATTTAATCAATAAATGTAATTAGAATAATAAGAAACTACTGGGATGTCACCAATCAAATGAAACCAGTATCAGCAACATCTGCAAAAAGTGTCTCAGAAGCTGCATCTGAAGTGGTTGGTTACACATTATGTTAATGTGTCATTGTTACAGTGAAATTATACATTTAAGTATGGAGTAATAATAATTAACTACTTGTACTTGGGTTAGGATTAGGATTTGGGGAGAGTTGCTTGTAATTATGCACAATATATCGTAATTACTGTAACATGTAACGTGTAACAAGGACACTATAAAATAAAGGGTTACACTTTGTGTCATTGTTACAGTGTAATTATATATTTAAGTACTGAGTAATATTAAGCAATTACTGTACATGTACTTACTATAGGGTAAGGGTAGGATTTGGTTGAGGGTTAGTAATTATGCATAATTTACTGTTATTACTATGGCAAGTATATGTAACAAGGACACTGTAAAATAAAGTGTTACCAATAAAGTGTTACCGTGCTTTTCATTGACATAATTTATTTAATGCCTCTCAGGTTGTAGTAATGCATTTACACATGAGGCATGCTGTCATAATCCTAACCAATCAGACCTCATAAGTACCACGTTTCTAAAGGAGCATCTTTACACTATAACCTGTTACAAAAAACATTATGTTTCATGTAATTTTAGTCAGCAGTTAATCACATGCTAGCACAAATTACAACCCTGACTCTCTTTGGTTTTAGTTGCAAAGAAAGGTGTGAAGAGTAAAAGGAAATTTCAAATGTGATGCTATAGAAATAATTTGGACTTACAATAAGAGAGAGAATGGTAGTTTATATTTTAATAGTTTTTATTGTTTAAATTGTTCAAATATAAATTCATTATAGGCAAAATATATAATTTCTACTTTGAAATTAGTAGATGCATGTCGATACCAAGTCAGCAGACGATTCAGATAAAAGAGTACTTGTTTCTAACTTTGTAATTGGTTTTGTGCGGCAATGCTTGTAACATTTATTGGACAGAAGTGTCTGCTAAATGAATAAGTGTAAATGTAAAATGTAAATAAAACATGCAAAAAGGAAAATATTTGGAAACAATCTCATATACGGAATAAACCAAATTAGGAAGATAAACATTACGTCATGACAGATCTATAAATCCCCTTGTGTAAATAATGAAAAATACCATTACATTAATCATCTAAAAGACATCTTAAACACCCAAGAAAATATATCAGTGCTAGTGAAAGTAAGTAAAAGAAGATGTGCTTAAAACAAGTCAATCTACATTATGTATCCCAAACCCATACTGAAATCCTCCTGATTAGAAAATCCTACTTAAATTTAAATTGTACACTCTAAGCTTAGGCATCACGACTAACTGTATAGCTAAGATGAGGTGAAGCTGTAAGACACGGAGGAGGTGTAGTCAACACTGCCTCTGCGAGATCCACTTCTCGAGCCAGTGCGAGATCCGGTGCGAGAGCCTGGTCCTGACGACACGTTGTACGGGCTGCTTATGCCTTTGGTTGACATGGAGGTAGCCTGGAGCATCTTCATGCCATTGTTCTCCTCCACCATGCAGTTATCCATTGCCTCTTTGTATGAGATCTTGAGTTTGGTTTTAGGACAGGTGAGGTTCTTAATGTAGTTCCTCGTGTCCTGCAGCTTTTGTGCCCCTCTGCCGTCAAGCCATCCTCTTCGGATAGACTCCTCGATGCTCAACCGGCGGCCATTTTCTGGCTCTATAAGTCCACCGGTCAGGTACTGGAACTCCAGAAACCTCTGCCCCGCCTCGTAAGGCAACCACTTTTCCTTCATGGCCTCAGCCGCAGAAAGTCTCCTCTTGGTCTTCACATCCTCAAAACCTGCATACGCCTTATGTGCTGGCTTCAGCTTGACAGCCATGTCTTCGTCAATAATGCTCTGTTGTACAGCGTCATTCAGAGACAGTCTCTGGCCAGTGGAAGGATTGACAATTCCTCCAGTGCAAACCTGGGCTTCCAAGAGCCGCTGGGCGGTGAGGTTGTCCAGTATTCCCCGCCGCTGTGCCTCGGGGATGGTTATCTTCTCTAGGGTCTCTGAATCAAAAATGGCTCCCACGGGGCTCTGGTCATCAAAAATATCAGATGGAGGGGAGAGTGTGATGGATACGCTAGCAAAGCGTTTGCGGACGGTTGGAGATGATGGCGCGAGCTGCGTGGGACTACTGCACGTAGCAACATCCTCGGGACTGCTGGAGCAGATGGTGAGCTCCGAGCTATTGCTTTTACTTGTGATCAGAGCTCCAAACTCAGTGAGCGTCACAGTCCCGGCACGGTACTTCTCCAAGGTTTGTCTATCTATAATCCCCCTCTCTAGGGACTCTTGAATGTCATACTGGTTTCCAGTTTTGCGATCAACAAGCAAACGTCTGCTTCCCTCAGAAGTGTCGATAGAGATCTCCTCCCACTCGCACTCTTGTTCGGAAAGCTCCAGAAAAGTGTCGTAGTCGATCAACTCTCGGTGGAACGCCTCTCGTACGGTCATCTCTTTGCCGGTGTCAGGGTCTACGATCACCACTCTCCTCTTGCGAAGTGTGTTCTTCTGAGAGGTGTTCACCGGCTTCGGCTTCTGCTTGTCCTTCAAAGGCAAAAGGATGAGCCCGGTCTTAGGATCTGTGATGCATCGCTTTTTCAAATCCAGATACGTGAGGTTTTCATGGGTGTTGGGGTCAAAGAAACCTTTGGTGTCGTCGCCATCATACGACAAAATCTCATTCATTTCACGGTCAAAGTAGCCTTTCCTGTACGCCACTTCCACATCAATTCGATGGCTCCCTTTAGGATCTATGATGCCGCCACTGGCAATCTGAGCTTCCAGCAGTCTAATTCCATGGCCTTTCTCTATGATCTCCTTCTCGATAGCTTGAAAGAGTGAGATCACGTTTCCTGTGGCAGGATCTTTGTATCCAGTCACGGCCTTCTCAGCAGAGAGTAGCTTGTCTTTAAACTCCTTTCCCACAAGAGCTCTCCTCCACGCCTCTTCCACCGTCATGCAGACATTGTTGACTGGATCAATTATGAAGCCAGAGGCAGCCTGGGCCTCCAGGAGCTCCAGTGTGGTTCCCCGTCGAATCAGACCTTCTTTCATAGCCTGGTAAAAGGGCATGACCCTATCCTTGGCCTCATCGTAGATCCCAGCGATACACTCAGAGCCACCCAGGTACGATCGGAGTCTGTACTCGATATCTTTGCCTGTTAGTTTTCCTTGGTTTATTTTATCCAGATCTGTTTGATCAAGCAAGTCGGAATCCATTAGCTCCGTGAGCGAGACCTCTCCACGCAGACCTTTCACTGTGATTTTCTGGACGCCACCGTCACAGACAGTCTTGGAAATCGCGTCCGTCTGCGTATTCTTACAGGATGCGCACGGACCCTGTTGCAACCTCCTCAGTTCAATTTCCAAAGTCTCCTTCCTTCGGGAGAGCTCTGAGATTTCCTTGTCCGAGGTCTGAAGACGACTCTTGTAGCGTTCTTCCACACTCCTCAGCTCAGCGGTCAATCTTTGGATCTCACTCAGAAAGGAGGCCCTGTCTCTCTCAACTTTGTCTTTATCTACCTCACTCTGTCTGATCTGCCCATCTTTTAACTCGTATTGGCTTTTCCAGTACTTGAAATCCTTGGTAAGTCGATCAACTTCATCCTGGAGACGCTGCTTCTGCTTCGTCTCAGTTTCCAAGGAGAGTTTGATGCGCCTGAGCTCCTCTTCATATCGCTGCTGCTTGTCTTTGTCCTGTTGCGACAGCTTCAGTTTGATCAAAAGACTATCTCTCTCTTGCACAATCTCTTTGTAGTTGGCATCAGATCGCTGGATGATCATGGAAGTCTGGAAACAGAAAGAGAAATATTTCTGATTATGATTCATTTAGAGGATTTAACACAGGAAATATTTATGTATCACACAATTAAAAAATGAATTAAAAATGGTTAGAATAAAACAACAAAAATTAGGAGACTAGAGAAAATATGCAAAAAGATTGCAACCATGCAGTGTTATGCAGAAAACGTGCTTTCAAAGGTCATTCAAACATTATGCAGCAAAGCGTTACCCAGCAAAGCCATTGTGAAATAACTTAAAATGGTGATGTATTTTTGATTCAACTGATTTAGGAAAACATAAATCAGTTGTGTCGCTCATAAAAAAAATACCTCCGTGAATTGCTTTTGGATTCGGGCAATTTCCACCCTTAAACTTTCCCTCTCTTTAGTCAGTTCATTGATTAGTTCCTGCAGTTCCAGCGCTCTGTTATTGCTGGTTTGCAGCTGGAACTGAATGGCAGACAATCGGGAAGCACTTTCAATGTCGATGGTGCTCAGGCTTCTCTTCACATCGTCTCGCTCCAGTCGCACGCTCCTCAGCTCCTCCTCAAGCCGCAGACGCTCCTTGGTAAGATTCTGAGTGAGGCTCTGCAACTTATCAATCTCGCTGGTGTTCTCATTGAGCGCTCGAGTCTTCTCCTCTATGGTCTTGTAGAGGGAATCGTTTCGTTGATTGGCCTCACGGACAAGGGCCTGTTCCCGTAGAAGCTGCTGCTGCAAAGCCTTCAATTCTGCATTCACTTTGGCCAGACTCTCTGCGGTGATTCTGTACTCCTTCTGCATTCTCTCCAACTCCTCTTTAGAGCTGCGAAGCTCCAGCTCATACTTGCGTCCAGAAGCACTTTCCTGCTCTTGATGGACCCGTAGAGTAGTGATGGTAGTGGTGTATTCCCGGCACATCTGGTTCACCCTCTCTAGCTCCGTTTCCATCCTTTTCCTCTTCGTGAGGTCATCCTGACTATTCCTCTTCTCCTTCTCCAGTTCAGCCTGCAACTCGTTCACCTTGGACTGCAGTTCACCGATGCGACTCTGCAGTCTGGTGGCATTCTGTTCCAACTTGCTCTTTTCATTTTTTTGCATCTCCATCTCTCTCTTCACCACCAGGAACTCTTGCTCAGTGATCTTTAACTTGTTAATGACCTCAGTGGTTGAAGTTTGCTTAGCGAGTATCTCAGCCTGAGACTGTCTGATGCTGTGATTCTCGACCTCCATGGCTTTCCTCCGCCGGGTCTCGTCTTGTAGATTCTGAGTCAACAAGGTAATCTCACGGGCCCTTTCCTGAGCAACTCTGTTGGCCTCTGCCAGTTCCACACGGTGTCTTGTTTCAATCTCTTCCCTTTGATGCATTATGAGCTGGATCTGTGTCTCCAGTTCCCTCTTGCTCCTGCTTTCCTCGCTCACTGAGGACCTCTGCTGAAGTGCCTCCTCTTCTGCTTTCCTCCGTGCCGCTTCTGCGTGGGAGAAGGAAAGCTTCACCTTTCTAAGTTCATCTTCCAGGTCTCTTTTCTCAGAGGCTAACCTCTCCATCTGGAGCCTCAGAGTTGCCGATTCCTCATCCTTCTGCTGTGTTGACTTGAGGATACTGGTCTTGGTGATGTGGATCTCAGATTCAAAATTTTGCTTTAGGCTATTAATGTCCTGGCTCAACTGCGATCTTACCTTTGAGGTCTCAGCTTCTGCTGCACTTCGCCGGGAGGCCTCATCCTCCAGCTGTAATCTCAGCCGCTCAATCTCCCGCTCTTTGTCTTTGATGGCCCTTTCAAACTGGCTTTTGGACATGCTGAGCTCGTCCAGTTCCTTCTGTCTCTTGCGGATAGCAAGATCGTACTCCTCCTGCTGGGTGGTGTACCGCTCCTCAGCCAGCCTCCGCTTGCGCTTCTCCTCCTCAATGAGAAACGTGAGGCGGGACATCTCGTCTTGTAAGCCCTTCAGCTGATTCTGGGTGCTGTCCAGGCTTTCCTGAGTAACATTGCACTGCCTAGCCTGGGTTCTCTTCACCTCCTCCATAGACATAAGCTGCTCTTTGGACTGGGTCAGCTCCAGCCGATAGTGAGTCAGACTGTCCTCCAGTGACTTGTTCTTCCGGGTTTGATCATCAAGATTCTCCTTGTGACGTCTCAGATTCTCCTCCAAACACTCAATTTCAGTCTTCCATCTCTAATTAAAAAGAAAATTCCATGTTAAGTAGTGGTAGTAAACCAAAATAAATTAAATACCTAGTGAATGCAATTTTTGGATCTCTGAGCTGAGTGAGTGGAGGCGGGGCTAATTTGCATATTCATAGAACCGCGTATACTAAATGAGGCAAGGGTGTCGAGTTACATTCAACATATTTTAAGGCATGAATAATTTTTTTTTCAAGGAACGAGTTTTAAGGGATACAATTATTGACTATAGGGGGACTTTAAGAAGTATAGTAGTTTTCTCAACCACCGGTTTTACTATTTGGCACTTTTGCGCTTTGTGCACTTCCCATCCATAGTCTTCAAACAAATGACTTGTAAATGTAAAGAAAACATTCTACATTATATAATTCAGAGATTCCCAAACTACTTTTTTTGTCTGTTAAACTCCAAGTACTGTTTTACTTAAATTTTAAATGTTAACCTCTTCCAAACAGTTATTTTAGTATTTTTATAGTTGTATTAATATTTTGAAAAAGCTTATATTATAGTTTTCATGTTAAGGTTTTAGTAATTTCGTTATGTGCTTTTGCCATATTTTATTATTATTAGTAGTATTGCTATTTAGGCTTAATTTATTTTCATTTCAGTTCAACCTTTTTCAGTTTATTGCAAAAGCAACATTTTTGTTTATTTTTTCAACAAATATTTTATTTTTTCAACAAATACTTTAAATAGTATTAGTTTTAATTAACGTTAATATCCCTGCTTACAAAATCCTATCAAATCAATTCATTTATATGTAATTTGGCACTGGCATCTCATTAATTCCATGCTGTCTCGTATATTATATTATTTGGAAAGATATATTCACAACACATCTTGTCTGAGACACAATGCTTACCATTAAGTCCTCCATGTTTTTCTGCATTTCCCCAAGGAATTTGGTGTAGTCACTTGCACGTGTCAAGAGCTCTATGTAGTGTGACTGCAGCTCCGTTGCCTTTGGTGAAACAATTATAAGTCAGTGAAGGCATGTTGAGACCGGATACACTCAAAATAAAGTTAATCAGGGGAACTGTGATGTTAAAGAGTTAGTTCACCCAAAAATGAAAATCATCATTTACTCACCCTAAAGTTGTTCCAAACCAGAGAATTTATTTCTTCTGCTGAACACAAAAGATGATATTTTGAAGAATGTCAGTAACCAAACAGTTGACGGGACCCATTGACTTTCATAGTACCTTTTTTCTCCATAAATGTCCAGCAACTGTTTGGTTACCCATATTTTCCAGTATCTTCTTTTGTGTTCAGAAGAAGAGAGAAACTCATACAGGGTTGTAACGACTTGAGGGTGAGTAAATGATTTTTGTGTGACCTGTCCGTATAGTTGACGATGTTGAGTGCAGCATGTGTAAGGTTTGGTTACCTCCTGCCTGAGTTCAGTGGTTGGGGACTGAAGCATAGTCTTCTTGATGGGAATGTTGAGCAGCGTCTCCAATCCTGCGCTGTAGGACGCCAGCTGGAGCTCGTAGTCCTGTTAAAACAGTGTTGTGGGACCTCAGCCTTCTGCAACGTTTCTACATGTACTTGTAATAAGCAATACAGCAAATATCAGTCTCACCTTTATGGAGGCAGCACATGTGTCTGAGTCTTTGACCACATCATCCACCTTTTCTTTCTTTCCTTTTATCTCAGAATACAGCACCTGTTCATTGACAAAATATTTTTCTCAATAGGACATATTTTATCCAAGTCAGGGTTACATAATTAACTGAAACAAAAACAAATTGTGTACAAAATTATTTTACTTCAGACTTTCAAACAGTTATTTCTCATTTTCATTTAGTTTAACTTGATTTACTAAAATAACTAAAACTGAAATTAAAAATTAATTTAAAAATACATGAGCTGATGCTCATTTTTTGACAGAAAAAGATTACAAAAACACACATCAGCGAGCGTATTGGACTGACTTTTTGCTGTTCCAGGTGATGAATTAAATTTTCCAAGCTGCTGAATTTAGTGATCTGTAAGGCATCCTGCCGCTGACGTGTTTCCTGAATCCATTTGTTGATTATGGAGCTTGTTTGCTTGTAGTGATTCAGCTGTTTCTCCTGTTTTTCCAGGTCCCATACCCTGACAAACAAGCAAGGAATGGATTACAACTATAAATATGGTGTGATGCTTTCTACAACAGTCGTGCATGTTGAAATTCGAGACATGTCAGAAGAAGAAGAAGCAGCAGCACCACATCTCTCCACACCTGCTATCAATCTGAGTCAAAATCCTGCGCCAGCGGTCAGACATCTGTCCCACGAGCTCGGCGTATCTGGACAGGTCGACGTCACACTGATGGAAAGATCTGTCGATCTGACCGTTCCAGTGAACAGCCTTGGACAGCTCCGACTCCATAGCCTTCAAAACACCCTTCTTCTGCTCCAGATCGGCTTTCATTCTCTGCATGGCACAAGACATCACATTAAATGAGACATATCATGTGACATACTCTATCATTTCGAGTCACAAAAAGCTCTCTTAAAAAGCATTATAAATAACCTCTTAGAGTTAGGATAAACTCCAACTTGTCTAATTGGTTTCAGGTTATGATGACAACCACCATTTATATTATATTGTGGAAATAATTATATTGGTAGATTGCGTAAAACTCAAAATGTGTTTAGGGTCAAAATGACTCTAAATGATGATCTCATACACACACCGATTAGAAAAAGACAAGGTGTCATATTAAGAGTTAAGATATATAAACTCAAATATTAAGTTTACCTTCAGAGTCGTGCGGTATCTTTCCACTTCATTAAGATCAAGAGAAGAAGTCTCTTTTTCTGTCAGACGAGCCTCGTGGACTTTGATGATGTCCTCAGCCTGCAGGAGGCTCTGGATCAGAGCTTGAAGAGCAGTGAGCCTGGAAACACACACAAACACCTATGAAACACTACTCATTATTATTGCATAGGTTCATTTCCCAAGTCTACTCTGCTCTGATTGGTCAGATGACACAGTCTGTTGTGATTGGTCTACTCTGCTCCGATTGGTCAGATGGCCCAGTCTGTTGTGATTGGTCTACTCTGCTCCGATTGGTCAGATGATCCAGTCTGTTGTGATTGGTCTACTCTGCTCCGATTGGTCAGATGATCCAGTCTGTTGTGATTGGTCTACTCTGCTCCGATTGGTCAGATGATCCAGTCTGTTGTGATTGGTCTACTCTGCTCCGATTGGTCAGATGATCCAGTCTGTTGTGATTGGTCAACTCTGCTCTGATTGGTCAGATGGCCCAGTCTGTTGTGATTAGTCTACTCCGCTCTGATTGGTCAGATTACACAGTCTGTTGTGATTGGTCTACTCTGCTCTGATTGGTCAGATGGCCCAGTCTGTTGTGATTGGTCTACTCAGCTCTGATTGGTCAGATGATCCAGTCTGTTGTGATTGGTCTACTCTGCTCCGATTGGTCAGATGATCCAGTCTGTTGTGATTGGTCTACTCTGCTCCGATTGGTCAGATGATCCAGTCTGTTGTGATTGGCCTACTCTGCTCTGATTGGTCAGATGGCCCAGTCTGTTGTGATTAGTCTACTCCGCTCTGATTGGTCAGATTACACAGTCTGTTGTGATTGGTCTACTCTGCTCTGATTGGTCAGATGGCCCAGTCTGTTGTGATTGGTCTACTCAGCTCTGATTGGTCAGATGATCCAGTCTGTTGTGATTGGTCTACTCTGCTCTGATTGGTCAGATGATCCAGTCTGTTGTGATTGGTCTACTCAGCTCTGATTGGTCAGATGATCCAGTCTGTTGTGATTGGTCTACTCTGCTCTGATTGACCAGATGATCCAGTCTGTTGTGATTGGTTTACTCTGCTCTGATTGGTCAGATGATCCAGTCTGTTGTGATTGGTCTACTCTGCTCTGATTGACCAGATGACCCAGTCTGTTGTGATTGGTCTACTCTGCTCCGATTGGTCAGATGGCCCAGTCTGTTGTGATTGGTCTACTCAGCTCTGATTGGTCAGATGACCCAGTCTGTTGTGATTGGTCTACTCTGCTCTGATTGGTCAGATGGCCCAGTCTGTTGTGATTGGTCTACTCTGCTCCGATTGGTCAGATGATCCAGTCTGTTGTGATTGGTCTACTCTGCTCTGATTGGTCAGATGATCCAGTCTGTTGTGATTGGTCTACTCAGCTCTGATTGGTCAGATGATCCAGTCTGTTGTGATTGGTCTACTCTGCTCTGATTGGTCAGATGGCCCAGTCTGTTGTGATTGGTCTACTCTGCTCCGATTGGTCAGATGATCCAGTCTGTTGTGATTGGTCTACTCTGCTCTGATTGGTCAGATGATCCAGTCTGTTGTGATTGGTCTACTCAGCTCTGATTGGTCAGATGACCCAGTCTGTTGTGATTGGTCTACTCTGCTCTGATTGTTTATATGATCCAGTCTGTTGTGATTGGTCTACTCAGCTCTGATTGGTCAGATGACCCAGTCTGTTGTGATTGGTCTACTCTGCTCTGATTGGTCAGATGATCCAGTCTGTTGTGATTGGTCTACTCTGCTCTGATTGGTCGGATGATCCAGTCTGTTGTGATTGGTCTACTCAGCACTGATTGGTCAGATGGCTCAGTCTGTTGTGATTGGTCTACTCTGCTCTGATTGGTCGGATGATCCAGTCTGTTGTGATTGGTCTACTCTGCTCTGATTGGTCGGATGATCCAGTCTGTTGTGATTGGTCTACTCAGCTCTGATTGGTCAGATGGCTCAGTCTGTTGTGATTGGTCTACTCTGCTCTGATTGGTCAGATGATCCAGTCTGTTGTGATTGGTCTACTCAGCTCTGATTGGTCAGATGACCCAGTCTGTTGTGATTGGTCTACTCTGCTCTGATTGATCAGATGATCCAGTCTGTTGTGATTGGTCTACTCTGCTCTGATTGGTCAGATGACCCAGTCTGTTGTGATTGGTCTACTCTGCTTTGATTGGTCAGATGGCCCAGTCTGTTGTGAATGGTCTACTCAGCTCTGATTGGTCAGATGATCCAGTCTGTTGTGATTGGTCTACTCAGCTCTGATTGGTCAGATGGCTCAGTCTGTTGTGATTGGTCTACTCTGCTCTGATTGGTCAGATGACCCAGTCTGTTGTGATTGGTCTACTCTGCTCTGATTGGTCATATGACCCAGTCTGTTGTGATTGGTCTACTCTGCTCTGATTGGTCAGATGACCCAGTCTGTTGTGATTGGTCTACTCTGCTCTGATTGATCAGATGATCCAGTCTGTTATGATTGGTCTACTCTGCTCTGATTGGTCAGATGACCCAGTCTGTTGTGATTGGTCTACTCTGCTCTGATTGATCAGATGATCCAGTCTGTTATGATTGGTCTACTCTGCTCTGATTGGTCAGATGGCCCAGTCTGTTATGATTGGTCTACTCTGCTCTGATTGGTCAGATGGCCCAGTCTGTTGTGATTGGTCTACTCTGCTCTGATTGGTCAGATGGCCCAGTCTGTTGTGAATGGTCTACTCAGCTCTGATTGGTCAGATGACCCAGTCTGTTGTGATTGGTCTACTCAGCTCTGATTGGTCAGATGGCTCAGTCTGTTGTGATTGGTCTACTCTGCTCTGATTGGTCAGATGACCCAGTCTGTTGTGATTGGTCTACTCTGCTCTGATTGGTCATATGACCCAGTCTGTTGTGATTGGTCTACTCTGCTCTGATTGGTCAGATGACCCAGTCTGTTGTGATTGGTCTACTCTGCTCTGATTGGTCAGATGACCCAGTCTGTTGTGATTGGTCTACTCTGCTCTGATTGGTCATATGACCCAGTCTGTTGTGATTGGTCTACTCTGCTCTGATTGGTCAGATGACCCAGTCTGTTGTGATTAGTCTACTCAGCTCTGATTGGTCAGATGATCCAGTCTGTTGTGATTGGTCTACTCTGCTCTGATTGGTCAGATGACCCAGTCTGTTGTGACTGGTCTACTCTGCTCTGATTGGTCAGATGACCCAGTCTGTTGTGATTGGTCTACTCTGCTCTGATTGGTCATATGACCCAGTCTGTTGTGATTGGTCTACTCTGCTCTGATTGGTCAGATGATCCAGTCTGTTGTGATTGGTCTACTCTGCTCTGATTGGTCAGATGGCCCAGTCTGTTGTGATTGGTCTACTCTGCTCTGATTGGTCATATGACCCAGTCTGTTGTGATTGGTCTACTCTGCTCTGATTGGTCAGATGACCCAGTCTGTTGTGATTGGTCTACTCTGCTCTGATTGGTCAGATGATCCAGTCTGTTGTGATTGGCCTACTCTGCTCTGATTGGTCAGATGATCCAGTCTGTTGTGATTGGTCTACTCTGCTCTGATTGGTCATATGACCCAGTCTGTTGTGATTGGTCTACTCTGCTCTGATTGGTCAGATGACCCAGTCTGTTGTGATTAGTCTACTCAGCTCTGATTGGTCAGATGATCCAGTCTGTTGTGATTGGTCTACTCTGCTCTGATTGGTCAGATGGCTCAGTCTGTTGTGATTGGTCTACTCTGCTCTAATTGTCCAGAATAAACTCAAGACTACAATGGAGGCGTTTCAGGGAGTTCAGAAACACTGACACTGATATAGAGAAGAACTGGAGCTTTGCAGAGCTTGTTCATGCTCAAACAGCAACATTACACATTAAAGAAAGATGAACTTGAAGAAAAGCAGAATAGGTGCTTGTTAAATGTTCTTGCCTCTGGATATATGCGGCTGAGAATCCTTGCAGACTGCCCAGTTTCTGGTTGATGAGGTCCAGCTCAGAGCGCAGGTACCGCGTCTGCTCCTGGTTAGTGCTTCCATCCAGCTCTCTTAAGATCTTCTCCCTCAGATGCAGGTACTCGTCCTGGATGGTGTCCAGATCATGATGTACACCCTGACAAAACAGATTATTATGCAAATGTACTTAGTAAATAAAAAATTAACTTGCTATATGGTTATGCGGCGACTGTTATGCTGGAATAATAATGCTGGAAATCCAAACATTGGCTGATATTCAGCTTGGCCAGTATATTGGTCCATCACTGGTTGTTCCAGCAGACTGTGCCACTGGTAGTGGTGTTTCAGTGTGTGACTGTACCTGCAGCAGCACAAGTCTCTGAGAGCACTCCTGTACACCGTTCTCCTTCAGAGGCACGTGGAGATGCTGAATCAAGCCGGCCTCCGCTCCCTCTAGTCTGCGTCTGAGAGCGCTCAGGTCTGACATGAGATTGACATTCAGCCCCGAGGAGACCGTCTTCCCAGTACCCGTCACCACTGTTTTCCCAGTACCCGTCACCACTGTTTTCTCAGTCTTCGTCACCACCGTCCTCCCATCTGTCACCACTTCAGTTTTCCCTCCTTTATCCCCTGAAAGACAAACACAACTCCTTTGTAAAGCAACAGTAATTAAATGAACTTGTCATAAATCATGGATGGGCAACTTCAACAACGCGAAGCGGTGACTTGTTCACGATACAGCACTAGTCTCACGTACCTTATTGCTTTTATAAAACGGTTACCAAACAATACAAATATTAAAGCCAAAAAATATGTATCAAAGCAACTTTCATGATGTAAAATTGACTAAAAGCCCTCCTTCCGCTGGAAATAGCAGTCCCTGACCGTGAACAGCAACAGAATTTACGATATTTCACCATTAGATGGCGACAAAGACTGTCTTTATGAGTGAGTCTGTCATTCAGAAGACTTTTATATTGACAGGACTCAAACTTGTGAACACGGAGAAGCAAGACGCAACTGACACATGACTAGCGTGTCAGGGCCACGGGAAAACCCCTTAACTGTAGTCGTGTTTAATCATGAATAAACACAGCTATTGACCAATCAGAATCAAGGATTAGAACTAACCATTTTATAATAATTAGTCCATGTGACTGGATGTGTTGAACATGTGCTGAACGTGTCTTTGGTCTTACTATAGTTGGGCAGTTGGATCACCAGCCGGTCGTAATGGGATTGTGCTCCAGCGTATTCCTGCTCCATCTTTCTCTTGTCTTCATCGCCAAACATCTCAGAGCCGAGACTGTTACGCATGAACTCCTGGTAGTGGATCTCCAGGCTCTTAATAATGTTGCGATACTCCTCAGGACGCATTTTTGACAGCTAAAACAGACAAAAGATTCACTATACACCCATAGATTGAGACATTGGAGAAACATAGTTCCATGTGCAACCAAAGATCAAGTTACAAACTACAAAATAATGACTTTCTCACATCCTTTAGTAATAAATATCTAAACCATTCTTAAATCAAGATACAGAGCAAACATAGATATATGGATATAATGAGTAAAACCAGAAGAAATATCTCCCAGTGAGGTCGGGAAAATCATTTTCTTTTCCCTTTGAATGAAGTTGTAATTGTATGTTATTGAATGTAAGTAAGTATTTTGACCCCATTGGCAGATATTTGTTCTTGTTCTTCTTGCTAGCATGTCTCTAGCATAAATTCTCACATTTAAAATGTTTTTATTATTATTTATGGAACGGTAAGCATCTAGAAGCGACTGGAGGGCATTAAGCTCATATCATGTCCTACCATTGTGAGCGTGAGGGAGTTGATGTGCTGAACGTCCTTCATGCAGTACTGCCAGGAGATCAGACTCTTGATGTTGATGTACAGCTGACTCCAGATGGACATGATGGCCTCATAGTACTGCTCGTTCCTGTCAGCCAATAGATGAATCAATGCATTTCTGCTCTATAACACTGCCAGCTGCTCTGTGATCTGTGTGCATGTGTGTGTGTGCCGTACTTTTGTGCCAGACTGATGCTCAGAGGGTTCGGCGGCGGGATGATCAGACACACGGATGGGATCAGCATCTCCAGTCCTCCTGGTCCGGTGACGTGCCACTTGCTGCGCTGCGTGTTGTCCTTCAGGATGCCTTCGTTGTTCTTCATAATCCCCTTCTGTAACACACACACACACACACACACAGTGTTTCACATGGGTTTGCAGAAACATCAGAAATACATGCACTCTGCGTTTACACACTAAATTGAGTTCTAGCGTTAAATGACACCTGAAACAACTAGACAAGGTCTTTGGGTTTACTTGAAAATTACAAGTTATGTTCACACACATGAACGCCAGCACAAAGTCATAACTAAGACTGGGACACACTGAGAAACATGGCAGAATCAATATAGTCTATAGTTGATGGTAATTTTTTGTTGAAACTGAATGTTTACTCTTATCAGAAACTGAAAAAGTTATTATGCGCTTGGTATCTGCAGCAATTTTCTAGAAGTAGGGTTAAAAAAACGGTAGTTACTATAGTAATAACTATAAATTATGCATAATTACATGCAGCTATCCCTAAACCAAACCCTAACTCTACAGTACATGTAGTCAATTATTATTTCTCAGTACTTAAATGCATAATTGCACTGTAACACAGACACCTTAAAATAAAGTGTAACCAAAAGACCTTGCTGTATTTTGTGTAGTTAATTAACACTTCCCGCCATTGACAGACATTTCCAACTTTATCCATTACTCTTGCGCTCTTACTGTACTCAACAACTGAAATACTTCAGAATCTCTGGATCAAACCACAGGCAAAAAGGAGCAGAAACAAGCAATAAAAGCTTATGCACATAGTAGTTTCTTTCTGCTTTTTCTTCATAATGTTTTTTATGAAACTTACACACATTTTAGTGTTGATAAAAAAGAATGCATGAAGTTAGAATTAAACATTTTTCATTCAACAAAACATTAAAAGTGCTGGTAGTGGCTGGTAACTTTAAAAAACAAAACATTGGCGGGGAAAGAGTTAAGAAAAGGAATACCGCCATCTTGCTCCAATGAAAGTGACTGACATTGTAATTACGACTTCACAACTCATAGGAGTACTTCCTAGGAGTACATGCACACATCATAAACTCTGGGTCCTATATAGTTCGGAGTCTACAATAGTGATCAAAATAGAGTAAATCACCTTTAAAAGTAACTTAATGCTTCAAATAAAGATTGTATGATTACATCGTTACACCAGTAGGTGGTGACAAATGACTGTTCAAGGATCAATTGTTTCATGGAAATCGGTGGTCTTCATTTTAATATGCGGCTCCAGTATCGCTAGCAAAGCTTAAGAGGAAGAGAGAGGACAACAACATCATCCTCACTGCTTCAAGACTCCATTTTGTGTTGTTTTGCACATTTTTTCCACAACAGATTAATAAATACGCATCGGACTCAGTGTGCAAGGTTTCTGTGCGTGACGAATTTGTAGGATGACGAATACGAAAAAACACACACGAAAATCTCTGACTCGGTGTTCAAGGACCTTGAGTCATTGAATCATTCATTCAAAAGTGTTGTTGTATACACTATTCAATTCAATAGACATAACTATAACTCATAAAGACGTCACTTCTATATGAGGATGAGACTCACCTGATCCTGTTTGAAGTCACACAGAGCTTTCACTATGACCTGACCGCTGCTCTTCTCCGTGGGGTTACGAGGCTTCAGACACACGATGCTCTTGGACTTGCTGACCAGCGTCTGCACCTGCCTCTTGCTCTCCATCATCCTCTCCTTCTCTTTCTACACACACACACACACACAGGATTCAGTGAGCACAGAGGGATCGTGCAGCGCAGTCCTCACGTGTTTGACTCGACAGGTGTCGTACCTCCAGGCCTTTGAGCAGGTCTGTGAGATTCTCCAGAGGCGTGCTCTTGTCACAGGTGAACCTCTTACGGATGCCCTCGTGGTCTCTCTGCAGTCTGGTGTACGTCTCGTTCGCCTCCTTGAAGAACTGCAGACCAATCAAAACACAAATTAAACTTACTTTCTTCCATACAACACAAAATAGAAATAGACTGGTAGCTCTTTTCAATGCAGTTACAATGAAGAGGGACTTTCAATTTTTGTTTTATCTATTTCTAGTTAACTTCAAGTTTATTGCAAAGGCAAGATTTATAATAATTACAATTTATTTAAAATTAGCTTACAGTTAGCAGAAATGTTTTTAATAATTTTAGTTAATGATAATAATCCTGAAATATGCAACATGTTATTCCTACAAACATTGATGCATTGTGTGACCTATACTCAGACAGGAGCTCAATTATAACTGTGCATGTAAACATTCTTTATGAGGACAAAACATGACTGAGCATAAATAAAGCTTACAATGTCCATGGGGGCAATTTTAGAAGGAATTAAAAGTGAAAATGTGTAGCTTATCATTTATAAAATCACTTGCATTCAAATTATTGTTTATTATTTGGGCTCTAAAGTTTTTCTTATAATTTTTACAGTCGTTTTAGGCTTTCATCCATTACCTTATCATGGAAACAAATTCATAAAATGGGATATGACTTTACATAAAAAAAGTTTTTTTCCTTCCAGTAAAAACCTGTTTATGTCTCGTGGCTATAATTGTTAAACCAATGTTTACAGATTGTCACCCAGATTTAGATGTTTTTGGTGGTGATCAACATTAGTGCTGCTGATTAAGATAAGATTCAGTAATGCACAGATCTGAAACTGGGACACACACGTGTTTCTCTACTGTTCACATGAATATTCACCAATTCAGCACTTGTCTCAACAATATACAGTATATACAGTATTGAACCCTCACTTGGCTGTAGGCGGCGTTCTCCTTCAGGTGGACATCGATGCACTTGGTGATCTGCAGTAACCAGCTCCACTGGGTTTGCAGTGTGTCCATGTACGCCTGACAGAAGCAGAGAGAAGAGCTCATTCACATCATGAAGCATTGCCTAAACCAGACGCTTCAGCTCAACTAATGTGAGCCTAATACAACAGTCTAAAACAGATCTGAGTCTGCATACGAAGTGCTTTGAGCTAGATTAATAGATTAAAATGATTGTAAAATTATTAACTGTGGAAAATTATTGCTATGTGATTGTCAAAAAATTGAAAAGAGCCCATGTGTCTGTCAGGACTCTCTATGTGGCTCAGGATCGGGCTTTGGGCTTTTTCACTAATTTTATTGTTCGCTTGAGAATAATCACGAGTCTGCAAACCTCCACTCCATGAGCTGCACGATTATAACACAAACGAGACATGTTTTTACAGCCTAAAGCTGAGGTTGTGTTCATGTTGTACATCTGTAATGAGGAAGTTTGCAATTTAGTACATTTACTAACTTTAAATGTAATGTATAAAATAAATGCACTTGTTTAAAACATAATGATTTCAAGTGTACTCTAAAGTAAAACTGTTCATTTGAAATCATTCATTTTAAAAGTGTGTACTAAAATGGCCTTTTATCAATCTATATATTATCTATAATTCAGAAGTACAAGTACACACTCAGTACAGTTAAGTGCACTTCTTTTTCCCAAGGGAAAGCTAATTTCATAGCTAATATTTTCACATTTCTTTATAATTGTGAAAATGACAGATTGATTGTAAATGGCGCACAATAAGCACATGTGTGATACACACATACATATCACCGATACAAGTGTCTCTTCTGTAACCAAGAACACACAATGTAGAGTTTTGGTGGACATGACATCACTACTGAGAGAGAGAGTCCTGATTGGCTAAAAAAATCTCAGCTGTGAATCACATTTATAATAAATGATTCAAATCTCCTTTTCTGGCCATTTCATCAGGAATGCAGACGTTTGAAAACTCTGCATGAGGATGAGAGATTTCACACGGGTTTGAAGCCGGACAAGCGCATCGGCCAGCCTGTGTGACAGCTGTGTCCAGTCCTCAGTCCTCACCTGGATCTTATCTGACGCCGGGTGCTGGTTCTTCAGGAGGACGTCCACCTTCGTCTTCAGCTTATTCAGCTCTTTCTCTTTCTCCTCCAGATCACTCATCAGTTTCTAGCAGGAACCACACACATTATAAGCTAAAATCATGCATGATAGTTTTAACAAATAGATTACTAGGTAACACTTTACAATAAGGTTCATTAGTTAACAATAGTTAATGTATTGACGAACATGAACTAACAACGAGCAATACATTTGTTACTGTATTAGTTAATCTTTGTTAATGTTAGTTAATAATAATCCAGCTGTTCATTGTTTGTTCATGTTAGTTCACAGTGCATTAACTAATGTTAACACATACAACCTTTGATTTTAATAATGTATTAGTAAATGTTGAAATTAATATTAACTAAGATTAAGTAATGCTGTAGAAGTATTGTTCATTCTTAGTTCATGTTAACTAATGAACCTTATTGTAAATTGTTACCAATTAATACATGCATTGTTCATTGCTAGTTTATGTTGCAGTTAACTAATATGATCAGATTAACCCGTATGGCCCATGCTAAGGTGACTAGATCGCTAGACTCGGCCTGTGTTGCACAGACTGTTAATGTGTGTGTGTGTGTGTGTGTGTGTGTGTGTGTGTCTCACCGAGTAGCTCTCCTGTTTGCGAGGGATGTAGGTGTCGATGTTCTTATCGCCCCAGTCGAACACCAGCTCCTCCTCCTCTCGGTCGTTGACCCACATGATGGCCCTGGAGATCTCCTCGATGATGCCCTGCAGGTCTCGCAGCTGAGACACGCGCTGATGAGACATCTTCTGCTCGCAGGGAAGAAGAAACCATCACGCGTGTGAATGCAGGATTCGGCTCGTGACGAGAGAAGCCAGAGATATACTGAACTAAGGGTTGGTTGGCCTTTTATTCAATTAATGCATTTAAATTCATAGTGTTTACTTGTGGAAATTTTTACTTTTATTTAAGTAATATGTTAGATTTATGGAGTAGTTTTGGCCACTAGAGGCCCTCATTGTGTTTCATTTCAGTTTCCCGCCAGTTTATCATGTGTTATTGTTCTCACCTGTGCCTCATTTCCTGTGAGTGTATTTATTTATAAGAGTTTCTCGCCTTCCTCATGCTCATTTAGTGCAGTCTTTGAAAAGTTGTTCCTGTATTTGAGGGGCTGTTTACACGACACCATTTTCAGCTAAAAACATAAAACTTTTTATGCGTTTTGGCCGTTC
The DNA here is from genome assembly GCF_964197995.2 of Scardinius erythrophthalmus. Classification (NCBI taxonomy): domain Eukaryota; kingdom Metazoa; phylum Chordata; class Actinopteri; order Cypriniformes; family Leuciscidae; genus Scardinius; species Scardinius erythrophthalmus. The sequence continues at coordinate 43,252,280 of NC_138229.1, read as the reverse complement.
GTTTACACAACAACGGCGTTTTGGGAGCCTGAAAACACAAACTTTTGAAAACGATCTCCGTGTAAACAACAAAAATATGATGACGTCATGCACATGTGTATCACATGTTCAGTCTATAGTGTTTCATCGCCATCTACTGGCCTGGCAGCAGAATACAGCGTTTTTAGCCGTTTTCGTGGATCCGTGTGAATGGGGATCGTTTTGATAATGGTGTCGTCTGTATGCAGAAAACGCAAAGGAAAAACGTCTCTGTTTTAAGCATATTGTTGTCGTGTAAACATACCCTAGTTGCTCTGTTCCTGTTTTTTGCACCCTCACAGCCTTGTTCTAACCTTAGTTCTTACAATATTGGTGTTTAATAGGTTATTCACCTAAAAGTGCAAACTCTAGGCTTTCATTCACATATGAACACTGCTTGCTATTGTTGATTGCATGACATTGCTGAGTGGTGAAATGATTTTAGTGACTGCTTTGGTTTCCTGTAAATGGCTCGTTCTGATTGGGCAGCTCATTTATGATGGCATGATCACACCATTATGACCAAACAAGATCTGAGGCTTTTATAAACATCCTTATTCATGTTCCTCGAACTGGCACTTGCTTCTAACCTTCTAACCTTAACAGTATCTCCTAAAAGCACTGCATATTAAACATTTCATAACATTTGAACTACCTGTAAAGCACATGAAATATATATATTGCTTGTTATTATCGGCTGAGAACAATAAACAAAGGTAAGTTAAATCTCTTAAATTGTATTTGTCTTATTGTCTTGAGCTTTTTATTAGATTAGTTAAAGGTTTAATGTTTTTTTATTGTATTTTGTGTAAAGTATTTATATATTTTGTACATTGCATGGTTTCTCTTTATGCTTTATTTTCACATGCTCAATGTTTTATTGTGCTCTGTTGCTTTTAAATGTGCTATAGAAATAAATGTTGCCTTGACTTGACATAATCAAAGGCTCAGAGTCGGTGTTTGTGAGTGTGTGTGGTCATCTGACCTGTAAAGTGTCCCACTCCTGGTCCAGCGCGTGGAGTCCACCCTTCTCTCGGCTCTGCAGCTGAAGCACAAACACACTCGTCACACTCACAGTTCAACAACACACACGCTTTCTTCCCCATCGCATGTTTTATCACAATCATGAATCAGGCTTCCAGTTTCGAATGCTTAAACTTAGTTTAGTTTGCTTGGTTCATTTGGTCCGAAAAACAAATCAAAAAACATTAGTCTTGGTCCACTTAGCGTTCACATTGGCAATTTTACCGCCGAACCTAAAGATGCCGAACCTTTTGTTTAGTTCATTACATCTGCCTTACGGTAAACTTCTACAAGATTCTTACAGGCTCATTTGTTGAAGTGCTTCATCCTCTTCAGGCCCGTTCACACCGAGAACGATTACTGTTACGATAAAGATATCGTTCTAAAAAACGGTACAGAGAAATTATATCGTTGGAATAACTTTCAGAGCGATTTTTTTCCAGCTGATGAATGATTAAAACTTTGACAGCCAATCAGAATCCATCCAGCTTTAAAGAGCTTGAGCGTTTAAAGAGACAGACGACAAACCTGCAGAGCGCTCATAATAAACACAACTAATATAGGTATCGTTCTTGCTGTGAACTTTACTATCCCCACTCAATCATATGAAGGACATGAACTGGGATTTCGATGTGAAAGAGCTTCAGTCCCCGTACCAGCTCATCCCGAGCCCGGGCCACCTCCTGGCTCCTCTGGATCGAACTGTGGAACTTGTTGTGATTGAAGATTTGCTGGCTGATGGTCTCAGAATCTTCACCGAAGGGTGACGTCTCAATGAGTCTCTGCAACACACAAACACACACATGAACAACACACAGCACCAACATCTGCAATCTTCTCATTTCATCATATCAAGACCAAAACAGCAGACTAATTTCAGCAATTAAACTGGGTAAGTTAAGTCAGAATAACCCAGTTAACCCTAACCTTCTGTTTCAGAACCTGTCAGAAACCACAGAAACCTGTATTACAGAAACTATCTATCTTAAGTCTTAAGTTAAGACCTGACAAGTTCATTTAGGATTGTTGTATTACAGAAGCAAATCTTCAGTTGATTTAGGATTCTTAACCTATCTTATTTTCCTAAAGTTAAGACAGTTTGTAGGATTGTTTGTGGAGTTAGGATGCTTCTGTCATACCATTTTCCTATATCTGTAGTTAAGATAAGATTCTAAGAAATGTCCTTTTGTTCATTTTGTAATAGCTTTCGTCCCAAATGAGGTCCTAACTGAAACTGCCATGGTTACCAAACCGATAAGAGAGGGTTGTAAAGTTAGGATCTTTCTGTAATGCGGCCCATGATTCCTGCAATGTAAACAACACACGCTTCAGGAAACCTCAGAAGCGGACTCTGTGAGCCAGAGGCAGAATTACTGCAATGTCTATTTGATCCTCCAAATCTCACATTTGCATTCAAAAGATTTTTTTTCTTGTGCTATATATTATGATTTCTATAATAAAAAAAAAAATGCAATGCATATTCAAACAATGTATTTTCTGTTCTGCTGTTCCTTATTTTGATTAGTTTCAAGCACTCTTATTCTGCATTCCAATTCACATTCTCTTCATGCATGTGTGCAGAATCAGAATTGGAATGCGGAATTCCGTTCGGAATTCATGTCCTGGAGGAAGTGAGCTGTGACAGAATTCATGTAACAAGTTTGACATGTTAGTGTTTCCCACAGTTACAGTACAGTACGTACTTGAGTGCACAGTGCAAGTTTGCGAACTGGGATGCAGCGTTATCTGGTGTTTTGAGCCGCTGTTGTAATACTCTCTTCCTGTTATTCACGTCATTATCCTGTGTAAATATAGCCTCCCTTTCCTAGGCTGATTGTCAGGAATTGTCTGAGCAGGAATGGGGATTCCCGCTGTATTCCTGTATTGTGGACTCAGTAAAATCTGCAGAATTGACACACTCTAAAGCTCATCATTTAATCTGTCTGACCTCAGGTGAATAATCGTTCTTCATCATCATCATCATCATCATCACCACTGATGAACTGTAGGGGTCAGTGTGTGATCATTAACATCAGCTGTGATCAGGGTCCACGGGACGGGCGAGACACAGTGCTGTTGTTTTGTTTAGGAGAGTGATTTCAAGCATCCACTCCGACAGAGATAAGAGTGTTAAAGCTCTGTAAACCAGTTTCACCAGACTCACTTTCACTGCTTTCTCTCCGCTTCTTTTGCTACAGACACTCCCTGTTTTTCTCCTCCCCCCTTCCTGCTCAGAGAAACAATGTGTTCTCTGTCTAACCTCAGTGTGTGTGCGTGTGTGGGTGTGTGTGTGTGTGTGTGTGTGTGTCTGTGTCTGTGTGTGTACTTGTACAACTATCTTTGTGAAGACCAGTTTGAGTTTTACAATTGGAGTGAGGACAAAGAGAGTAAAGTGAGGACATGTTGGCCGGTCCTCAGTTTCTGAGAGCCTTTAAAGGCCTGTTTGAGGGTCAAGACTTGGTTTTAGGGATCAGGTTATAGTGAGGTCAAGGGTCGGTTTAGGGTCAGGGGAGGGTTAGGCACTTAGTTGTGATGGGTAAGGTTAGGGTAATCGGCTAGAGATTGCATTGTGTCAATGAATGTCCTCATAAAGATAGATGTACAAGAATGTGTGTGTGTGTGTGTCACAGGTGGATGATAATGTGCAAATGTTTTTTTTACTTGATTTAACCCACTAAAATGATTTGTTGGTATAAATAAATGTATTTGGGTTGACTCTGCAATATTACATATTTTAGAATCACAATAATTTTGTTTCAAATTGAGATAACAATTCTGAATGAACAACCAAACAAAATAACGTGTTTTTTATTAGAGATTCTGACAAAATGTTAATTGCTGCAGTCTATTTAAAAATATTTCATTAATTTAAATTTTTGGTCGTTTTGAGTGAATGATTCAATGCCTCACTCATAAAGACTTGTTTCCTGACTGGATGAATCAGTGTTTTTGACCGAATCTCTTGAGCGAATGATTCAATGACTCACTCATAAAGACTTGTTCCCTGACTGGATGAATCAGTGTTTTTGACCGAATCTCTTGAGTGAATGATTCAATGCCTCACTCATAAAGACTTGTTTCCTGACTGGATGAATCAGTGTTTTTGACCGAATCTCTTGAGCGAATGATTCAATGACTCACTCATAAAGACTTGTTTCCTGACTGGATGAATCAGTGTTTTTGACCAAATCTCTTGAGTGAATGATTCAATGACTCACTCATAAAGACTTGTTCCCTGACTGGATGAATCAGTGTTTTTGACCGAATCTCTTGAGCGAATGATTCAATGACTCACTCATAAAGACTTGTTTCCTGACTGGATGAATCAGTGTTTTTGACCAAATCTCTTGAGCGAATGATTCAATGACTCACTTATAGGGCTGTCAATCTTCCTCTATAATACTATTCGAATTCCATTCCTTATTTTATTTAATATTCGAATAATATTCGAATATTAAATGCTCAAATTCATCCTATTATTAATATTTACGACATTACACAGTCTTATGGATCGCCAATGCGTGATGTTGATCGGTCTCATATCTTCACAGATAAACCGTCAGTTTGTCTGTTATTGCCTTTTGGCGGACAGCTGGTAGCAGTTGAGCCCCGTGATGAGGAGAGAGAGAGAGGCAGAACATAAGTAATTCTTGCCTGTTTTAGCGGCGGTTCCTCGGACAGATCGCCTAGCTTGTCAGGTTGTAAGTTGTCATAAAAAAATAACGTATATTTTCCTCTCCGTTTTGGCCTTCCGTCCACAATGAGACGGCGTTTTTATTAATGAAAACGCACTCCAAAGTGGATATATTTGAAGACGCCGTTTTCACGTTGTAGTGTGGACTGAGAATCAAATTGTTGATCTCCGTTACCGTGGAGACATTCCTCTCCGCGACTTTTGACAGTTGTGATGATACAGCGTGGATAACGTGCACAATTGTGTTACGATTCAAAAACTTTATTGTTTATCAGACGAAACAAAAGCGTTTAATTTTCACATGTGTGTGCCAAGGCGGCGAGAAAGGCAAGATTGCATTTTTTTTTAAATATACATAAAAAAGCAATATTCGAATAGGAACTTCAGCATTCGAATAGTATTGATTTTTTTAATATTCGAATTATATTCGAATTTCGGAATTCGTTCCAACAGCCCTACTCACTTATGAAGACTTGTCTCCTGACTGGATGAAGCAGTGTTTTTGACCGAATCTCTTGAGCGAATGATTCAATGACTCACTCATAAAGACTTGTTCCCTGACTGGATGAATCAGTGTTTTTGACCGAATCTCTTGAGCGAATGATTCAATGACTCACTTATGAAGACTTGTCTCCTGACTGGATGAAGCAGTGTTTTTGACCGAATCTCTTGAGCGAATGATTCAATGACTCACTCATAAAGACTTGTTTCCTGACTGGATGAATCAGTGTTTTTGACCAAATCTCTTGAGCGAATGATTCAATGACTCACTCATAAAGACTTGTTTCCTGACTGGATGAATCAGTGTTTTTGACCAAATCTCTCCAGCGAATGATTCAATGACTCACTCATAAAGACTTGTTCCCTGACTGGATGAATCAGTGTTTTTGACCAAATCTCTTGAGCGAATGATTCAATGACTCACTCATAAAGACTTGTTTCCTGACTGGATGAATCAGTGTTTTTGACCGAATCTCTTGAGCGAATGATTCAATGACTCACTCATAAAGACTTGTTTCCTGACTGGATGAATCAGTGTTTTTGACCAAATCTCTTGAGCGAATGATTCAATGACTCACTCATAAAGACTTGTTCCCTGACTGGATGAATCAGTGTTTTTGACCGAATCTCTTGAGCGAATGATTCAATGACTCACTCATAAAGACTTGTTTCCTGACTGGATGAATCAGTGTTTTTGACCGAATCTCTCCAGCAAATGATTCAATGACAAACACACGTTTAGCAGTCTCTTGTCTCCACCTACTGGTGTAACGATGTAATGACATAATCTTTATTTGAAGCGTGGAGTAAAAGCCGGTTTACTGTATTTGGATCGCTACCGTAGACATCAGTGTTTATATCTGAACTATACACTTTTATCCCAGTGCTTCTGTGGTTAATATGAAAGATTATAATGATACTGTGTGTTGAAAACACTGTTAGTGAAGATGTTTCATATCTATACAGGAAAACGGCTCTCTCTGGATCAGATCTGGATCACTGTGATCGGACTCGTCAAAGGTTTAATATACAGACAGAGCTGAATCACTGTCATTCAGGAAGAGATTCAAGATTGAGATCTTTTAGCGATTAATCGTACAGCTCTATAAGTTACCATTTTTACAGTGTGTACAGTTCCTATGAAACAAACAAGCAAAGAGCTCGACAACACAACACTGGCTTAGTGAATATGTTGCTGATTCTGCACACAGTTTAAGTCTTGCTCGTTCGCCACTCCTTTGCTTTAAAGGGAAAGTGGTGTAGGAGTGTCTCAGCAGAGTCGGGTGTGTCTCCTGCTGTGGGTGTGTGTGTGTGTGTGTGTGTGTGTCCTCTACACTACCACAAGTAACAACAAGTCAGGGAGTCGCATACACTCCTATTCTCTCTCTCTGTCTCTGTTTTGTAAATGCGTCACCCTTCAGAGGGTCTGAGATAAGCCTGAGCCGGTCTGGACAGGAAGAGGAGGTGCGAGTGCATTCCAGCGCACAGCTGTCATTATTATGGGCTGTTCTGCCAGTAAACCCTTAAACACATGAGAAATCACACCGTCCTCTGCACACACACACACACACACACACACACACACACACACACACTGAAGCTCAGCTCAGGAGACCTGCTGTGATACTGCACACACACTCGGACAATACCACCCTGAAAATATCTAAATAATCTGGCTTTATCATCAAGTCAAAAATATGATCTAATATTGCTGAATCAGCCTAAACACATTCATTCATACAAAAAGAAATACATTTTATGGGATAAATTACGGAAAAATAACACTTTTTACAGAAGCTCCGGGGAAGCTCTGAGAAAAACGGTTCTCTCTGCTTTTATGACAAGCTGTCGCTATCCCAGGAAACATTTCACACGTATATCCGAGGTTTCTCAGGCTAATATACAGCAGATGCTGTAGCCATAGAGCATAATGTGTGTTTTACCTGCAAATCCTCATATTAGAGTGATTTCTGAAGGATCATGTGACACTGAAGACTGGAGTAATGATGCTGTAAATTCAGCTTTGATCACTGGAATAAATTACACTTTACTATATATTCACATAGACAACAGATGATTTACATTGGAATAATTTTTCACAATATTTGAAAGTATTTTTGATCAAATAAACACAGCCTTGATGAGCAGAAGAGACTTTCAAAAACATTAAAAAAAATAAAAAATCTTGTTCACTTCTAGTTTAAATCCAACAACCAGCATTATTTTAGTTTCTAATTTAGTTTTATCAATATAGTTTTTCAGTTAGAACTTATTTTTATATATATATTTCTAGTTTTATTAGTCATTCTGTGCTTTAGTCATTTTTTTTATATATATATTTTTTTATATTACGATTTAGGTTTAATTTATTTTTATTTCAGTTTCAGTTTTAGTTTTATATATTTCCAGTTAATAATTTTAGTGTTTCAACTGAAATAATTTTATTTTATTGCCAAGGTACCATTTCTAATTTTCGTCTACGTTTTTAACTAAATTCAGTCAAAGTTTTTCAACTAATATTTATATTTGATTTTATTTCAGCTTAGCTTCAATTAACATAAATGTTTTTTTAATAGTTTTAGTTAACGATAATAACCCGGGCAACAACTGATGGCAAAAGTACCACTAATGTACTAATATCACAAATAATCTGCAATGGTCAAACATTGGTAACACTTTACAGTAAGGTTCATTAGTTAACATTAGTTAATGCACTGTGAACTAACATGAACAAACAATGAACAGCTGGATTTCTATTAACTAATATTCTTTAAAAAATTAAGAAATTCTGTAACAAATGTATTGCTCATTGTTAGTTCATGTTAGTTAATACATTTACTATGCTAACTAATGAACCTTATTGTAAAGTTAGTTTTTATACGGCAGACTGACTGGGTTCATGTATGTGTCGAGTGAAGGACTCGTGTGTGTGTGTGTGTGTGTGTGTGTTTCACACCTTCTTCTGGTTGATCCAGGATAAAGCGTCCTGGAAGCTCTTGCTGGGATCGTCCCATCCGCCGCTCGCAGTGCTGGTCCTGCGGAGAGTCGTGCCCGTGATGGAGTTACGGATCTCCGTGTGGAACAACACACACTCCTCCACACTGCAACACACACACAACCAGCCTTCAGTTCACATGACAGTTCACAATGATTAATCGTTGCCCAGCATTAAAGTTTAAACAATAATACATTTGAAAGCGTCTGAAAGCATCACATGCAGTTCACACTATATAGTATATTCTATAAGTATATAGAATATATTCAATAGAAGTATATTCAATAGAAGTATATTCAATAGAAGTATATTCAATAGAAGTATATTCTTATAGAAGAATATTCTTATAAACTGTATTATTTCCATAATATGTAATCTTTTTTAAAAAGTATGTACTTCTTTGTCATAAAGGGTTAGCGAGTGGCTCAGACACTGTCTTCTTAAAATGGCGTTTCTACCACATTATTATAACATCATAAGTCACTCCAGATGTTGTGGAAATGACATGTGTTGGTTCAGAAAAAAAGGTTATTGTTATGATTGATGTAAATCCACTTCTGGTGGACAGATAACCTGGAGATGGTGTGTTTATAGGGGTGTAACTCACGATACTGAACTCACAATAGGATATTGTTGCGATACTCCAAGACATGATGATGATTTAGTGTTACACTGTGTGTGTAAATGAATAGTGTTGAGAAGTCTTTGAGTCCCTAATCTGCGGGTGCACAGCATGTGCCACACCGCTCTCCTGTTCACTTCCCTGTTGACCTCTAGCTCCACCCACCTGATCTCAGGTCAGTCAGGACTGGATCAGGCTTCACTAACTGCACCTGTGCCACTGCATCCTCGTGTACTGAGCAGAGGACTGAGTTTTCCTTCTTTCTTTCTCTTCTCCTGCGTGTGTGTAACTGACCATGCAAGTGCCTTTGTTTGATAGTTCAATATTATTCAGTATTTCTCAAGTTTGTCCTCAATGTGTTTATTTTTTTGCTTGCTATATTTCCTGCTTAGGCATGTTCTTTAGATGTGTATCTGATGAGCTTCTAGTATGAGAAGATGTAGATGGCCTTTATTTCCTGTGAAGTCAATGTAACATTTGCAGTTACCACGAATCTGATCTGGCATTGTTTATTGTAAACTAAAACACTGTATTTCCGTTCTTTTGTAGAAACCACATGCGCACACACACACATACACACACCCACACACACCCACACACACACACACACACACACACACACTGCTGTCACACACACACACTGCTGTACCTGCGCACGATGTTGTCGTTGGGTACTCTGGCGTTCTGTAACTCTATGGC
>NC_138229.1:43215228-43240228 GCF_964197995.2 Scardinius erythrophthalmus | reverse complement strand
TCTTTTCTGAGCAGATATCGAGGACATGCTAGGAGAATATATAAATACACAGTGTTCAATATATAACAATATAAAGTGTTCTTGAGAAGTTACACTACGCATTAGGTCAATTATTTAAGGCATTTTAAAGAAAACTTAAAGGTTTCATGTTCTGTTGGATAGATTTATCATTTCTATCTTTCATCATTTTCAGTAGAAGACAGATCAGAACAGTTTCTCAAATGGGAACAAACAAGCCATTCTGGTAACACTTTATTTTACAGTGTCCTCATTACATATCTTACATGTACTTACCATAGTAATAACAATAAATTATGCGTAATTGCATGCAACTAATCCTCAATCAAACCCTAATCCTACCCTAACCCTATAGTAAGTATATGTAGTATACTATTACTATAAGTGAATTTTGGCATGTCGATGTCTCTTTAGGATGGGCTCTTATCAAACATGTGAAGTTTGGGGCAGATCGGACATTGTATGCCTGAGTTACAACAACTTCCTCTTTCATGGTGTTAATCGCATAAATTAGCACTTAGCCAAATGTTGAATGATTTAACATGTTTCTAGTATGTTTGGTATTTCTTGGCATATTTGAATAAGTTTATGGGAGTGAATTACTGTTTAAAGCATGTCATTTCCAGTTGCCAGCAGGTGGCGCTATGACCAGCTGAATATTGTCATGTCGATGTCTTCAGGATGGGCTCTTATCAAACATGTGAAGTTTGGGGCAGATCGGACATTGTATGCCTGAGTTACAACAGCTTCCTCTTTCACAGCGAAACATCAGAGTTTGTCACATCCTTCGACGGAAACTCAAGATCTTCGCAACTGACCCTTCGCTAAGCCCCGCCCTCCTTAGTTACTGTTGCTACGCCTGACAAGCTTCCGCGCCTGGCACGTCTATTACAGTATGAATGCACCGGTGTCAGACATTCCCAAGGAGATAATTAGTCATGTTTGGCGAACAGGTGAAATATCTGAGAGAGCAGGACAAAAGCAGTATGCATTCGAGGACTATATATATCCACGACATATGCAACCGATTAGAGAATAATTTCATCAAAACTGAAGCTAAAGCCTACAGTCCCAGTGCAAACAGCAGCGCCTCGTACGCTGACCATTCAACTGGGAAACACACAGATTGAGGAACAGCGATGTTCATGCACCGCAGGGTGAGTGAAATTTAAAAATAATCTAATAATTATAAATCAAACAGCTTATCCATAAATCTTGTGCAATAAACACAAGACATCAGCCTGACCACTTTGCAATGATAACATTCTCACGCTTATATATTTAACGTGCCAGGCTAAAGCAACACGTCGTGGAGCAAACGTAGGTGTTTGTGTTAATCCTGTCGACATGTAGTAGTGAATGGGGCGTCCCACACTGCTTGATCCACGCCCGGTTTTTCCCCTTGGGGTTTAGGTTTCGGGAAGGGAAAAAAATCCGGGTCGGGTATCGGGTATCAGATTTGCACAACACTTTGGCATGTTTCCCTCGCTCGAAAGCTTGCCAGACCTCCCGCGCCTAGTTACGGTTGCTAAGCCACGATTGGCCTGTGGCGGTTTTCGGGCGTGGCTTAGCGAAGGGTCAATTTAACGTCGCAAAGGCCTTTAGATTAGACTGACAAAATATGATACAAGAAAAGTACAACGTCTGGAAAAGGCAAAAACTGCACCAATTTTGCAGAGAAAAGTCAAAATATCTCACTTCCTGTTTGGTTTTCAGATTTCGCCCCGGACTTTATATCGGCCTGTTACACCTACCGAACTTCATACCTGTACGTAACCCGTAGTGCCAGGGGCACTTTGTCGAAATAATGTAGGTGGCGCTAACGAGCCATTTTGCCACACCCACTTCTGAAACCCATATCACATGTAAATGTTCACCACTTCTGACGCGTGTGCAAAGTTTCATGAGTTTTCGAGCATGTTTAGGCCCTCAAAAAAGCAATTCACTTTGGAGATGAAGAATAATACTAAACAGAGCAATTCCAACAGGGTCCTCTAATAAAGTGTAACCGCCATTCTTTATGAATTAAATCATGTGCCATTAATTTTAATACATGCATTTACATGCAAAGTCCATATGCACCGTGCAGTAACAATTTTAGCGGGTTACACTTTATTTTAAGGTGACGTATTTACATTGTAATTACTCAAATAAGTACTGAGTAACTACACTTACTATAGAGTTATGGTTAGGGTTTGGTTTAGGGTTAGTTATTTGTAATTATGCATAATTTACTGTTATTACTATATTAAGAACAAGTAGTAACGTGTAACCACGTCGCCTTAAAATAAAGTGTTATCCTAAGTTTTTTTTGCAAGCACAGTTTGTTAAAGTAGGGGAGAGGGGGTCACAACCTAACACCTTTACTTTCTCAGTTTGTGTAAATCCACTTGAGGTTCAGAGTTTCTATTTTTCCCCACATTAATTTCACACTTTGTGTTGTTTTGTTTCATTAATAGAGTGTATACTTTTTTCTTGATTTACCCCGACAGAATGGAAGTGAAATGTGACAACATGCCCCATTGGTGAGGTACATTGTAACACGACCATGACAGATTAAAATGTTGTCTGATCTAATAAAAATAAAATAAAATAAGACAAACTCAAATATTTTGTCAATAAAATGCAATTATTAACTTTTTCATATAAAATAATAGCATTTATTAATAATTAAAAATAAACTCATTTTTTAGCTTGACAACAAACACACCGCAAAACACAGATATACAGCAAAGTTCAAAACATAATAATACTTAATCAAATTACTTTAGCTATGGTAAAATAAATGTTCAATCTTCCAATATTTTAGCGCATTTTTTTTTCTCTATAGTGTTGCTATGGCAACTAGTAAATACACTAAGTTTCGTAATGATGGCATGTGTGTGTGAACTTTTCAACCATGTGTGTTAAACTATCCCAGCGTCAGTTCGTGCCTCCCTCGCTCACTCCTACACACTCCAAGAGACTTGATAGACGACATGTCAGTCAGTGTGATGGACAGTTTCCTGTCTCGCGACATAACGGAATAACATGCACGATGCAAAAGTTCATAATCTTTACTATTTCATATACTGTATCTGGACTCTAGAGTATCCACCTCTTCTCAGATGTTTCACCATAATTTCCTTACATATCAAAATATAAAAGAAACAACTGCTGACAGCAGAGAGCTACACGATGAACTTGAATAGCTCTGATAAGATGTCCATACTTGGACCTCCGACTTTGTAGTGCAGACTTTGTTAATAAATAACACGTAACTTGATAATGCATGAATGGAAACTCACCCCAGTGTCCCTCCACCTCCTCCTCCTCCTCCCTGCGATCTGTTGGAGAAAGATTGTGTGAAGGTCTGCGCGTATCCTCCACCGTCGTTGAACTCGGAATGATATCCGTTTCCACTCATGAAGAGCTGCGCTCCGTCGCCCCGCGCTAAGCTGAGGTCGGGCCTGGAGCTGGACCTGGGGCCCATACTGTAGAGCCGCGTCTGGGATCCGGACAAACTCATCTCTGCAGAAGTTAAAGCAGCGGGTCAGCGAAACAAAGCGCAGTGAGAGTGCTAAAGTCCTCCTGCTCTCCTGCTCTTGCGCGTCTCTCCGCGGCGGTGACTGCGGCGGTAATGGACGCTACGCGCTGGATAGTTCCGGTTTTCCTTTAGACCACACCTGCACACACACACACACACACACACACACACACACACACACACCCGTGTTTCCATGAGGTGTGGCTCATACATGAGGTGTTCCCGAAAAATCCCCCCCACTTTCCCACGGAATTCTCAGATACGGTCAAATTAAATATTCGTGTTTTTTTTTCTTCTTCATCAAAACTTTTTTTTTTTTCTTAAAATAAATACTTGAACTTTTGCCAACTTTGTTAAAAATGATGCAAATTGTTTTTAAAATAACTCTCTATCAAAAGCTGGAGATGCACTGTACTACTGCATTTTCCCCTCAGCTTTTATTTATTTGGTAACACTTTACAATAAGGTTAATTAGTTAAATACCTTAGTTAACATGAACTAAGAATGAACAATACTTCTACAGCATTTATTCATCTTAGTTAATATTAATTTAAATATTTACTAATACATTATTAAAATCAAAGGCTGTATGTGTTAACATTAGTGAATGCACTGTGAACTAACATGAACAAACAATGAACAGCTGGATTTATATTAACTAACATTAACAAAGATTCATAAATACTGTAACAAATGTATTGCTCATTGTTAGTTCATGCTAGTTAATACATTAACTAATGTTAAGTAACAAACCTTATTGTAAAGTGATACCTTTTAATTAATTATTCATTAATTGATTCGTTTTTCAATGCTATAAACATAACACAGAACACAATATATCCGTGGTATCCCATATCATTACATCAGTGAAATGGTGAGCATGCGCATCTTACATGAGTTAAAAATGAAGTTCAAAAGAAAAGAGAAAATGACAAGTGATCACAGTGATACAGAAGTGATACAGTGATACACGCCCTGTCTGACTCAACACACACACACACACACACACACACACACACACACACACACACACACACACACACACACAGTCAGTCAGTCTGCGGGGGACTTTCGCCTGTGTGTGTGTTTTCCACAGGAGAGCAACACACCCAGTCTCACACCCTTTACACTCCTCTGTGACTGAGTACAGGGAGGTTCGTCAGGTTCTTTTTTTGTCTGCTTCTTGTCTTTGAAAAAAAAAGTGAAGTGCACTGTAGTACAAAACATTTTTAATTGTCCATTAGCCTGGTTGACAAGTGTAAATGACCACTCATAATGTCATGTTGCATTAATTTAACATTAGTGTGGGAAAGTTAGAACAGATGTTGAATCTGATAGATTGAAAATGAGTCATAATTGTGTTGCTTATGTCAGAATTTAAAACTAGTTATTGAAACCAAACTTAATTGCAACATAGTATGTACGCAATACTATGCGTTACCATGTGCAATATGAATTTTTAACATAACATTCTAGCATTTTGCAACACAGCAAGGATCTTACAGAAACTTATCTAAACCAACCAGTTTAGTTTATTTCCACACCCATTTATCTGGTGCACACATCCAGTGACAATTTAAAATTGAAATTAAAACCCTCTTTTCAAATCCTTAACTCTCGACAAATTAGAGTTTACCTTTGAAACTTAGGTCCAGTCCAACCTCACTCAAGATATAGCCTATAATCTGATAAGAAAAACACTTTGTAATGTCTTGGGTGTGTTTTCTTGTGTATGTCATGTTTGATTTTCATTCTTTTTTCCAGAATAGGTTCTGCTCCAGGCGAGATTAAACACATAGATAAGAACATTTTGTTGTGCTGTATTTCCATTATTTCGGCCCTACAAGGACAGCTATGTATGGAGGATACACACCTTTCAGGCATCATGTGACACCTCGCGGTGTCCCCCAAGGCTCAGTCCTAGGCCCGTTATTGTTTAACCCAGGGGTGTCCAATCCTGCTCCTGCAGAGCTCAGCTCCAACCCTAATTAAACACTCCTGAACCAGCTAATCAATGTCTTAATAGGATACTAGGAACTTCCGGGCAGGTGTGTTGAGGCAAGCTGGAGCTAAACTCTGCAGGATCTCTGCATTTAACCTATACTGTGTACGTTTTATTTAGCTGGTTTTAATCAATATAACATCGTTGTTAAGTCTGATGTCATGCAAAACTTTTTCCAGGTTCAAACAATCGCAAAAGCTAACAACAAACAATGCAAATATAGTAAAATGCATGATCCTAACCTTTATCTTCATACTGAAATCATTTTCTGAATCATTAAAGGGGTCTATTATGCCCTTTTACGAAGTCTTGATTTTGTTTTTGGGGTGTACAAGAATATGTTTTCATGCTTGATTGTTCAAAAAACACTTTATTTTTTACATATTTTACATGATTACAGCTCTTCTCTCCCCAGTCTGGTTGAACGTGTCGTTTTCGATGAAGCCCCTCCTTCTGAAATACAAAATGTGCTGTGACTGGTTAGCTGGCCCATGTGATTGGCAGTACTTTAGCATGTGTTCGGGAAATGTCCCACAGATGTAAATATTAATGATGGCGTGAATTTCAGACCATTTCGAGCCCGATTCAGACCCTGACAATGTTAATGAACAAGAGGATCATGGAGAATGGATTTCAAGCATGGATTTCTCAGAACATTTCAGAGTGGTATGTTTTTTTGTTGTTGCAATTTTCTTGTAGATACAGTTATCCACCATTTAATCATATTTGTCGGAAAACTATGGTAATACAAATAGTAAACGATAACAAAATCTTGGATAATTTTTCTAAGGGGCCGTGAACAGTCTTACAAAAGCTCCAGTAAACACTACATTTATACTGTTATGTTAGTTAGCAGGCCTCCGGCAAAACTTCATTTGCATCACACCTATCATAGCAACTACATAAAGCTTATAATTGGAACTGTTAAGAAAACACAACTACAAATAATAAGACATAATTACAAGTTGTGATCCATAAATATATAGCCTACATTGTATTCTCTTCTGGAAGCTGTTCCCCATAAAATGTGCAGCGCACCGACAAACGTTAAGGTTATAATCTTAAGGAACAGTGTTAAAAATAAAATGTTAACCTCTCTAAGTTTGTCAGCCTTAGGACAAACTTTTTCCACCTGTAAAAACCAGCAACAACAACTCTTCCTCTTCTCTAAAGCAGCCCAACATGGCCTCACACCCTTCGATGCGTGTTCCCGGGGGCGGGGTTTATGTAAATTTTAGGGTTTGTGATGTCACTAACCAGGGAAGAAGCCTGTTGTAGTGTTGTAGTCCCTACCATTTGTTGTAGTCCTTAAAAAGCGATTTCTGTAAAATAAAATATTGTTGTAACTTTGCAGATGTTGTTTATGCTCGAACAGCAACATTACACACTAACTAAAGTTAAAAAAGTGAAATCATAATCAAGAACCCCTTTAAAATATCATTGTCACTGTGAGCCAGGAGACTGTAGGATAAACTGTGAGTTTTTAAAAAGATTAGCTTAAAGGTGCGCTATAGATGAGTTGTGCCAGTAAATGTCTGTTGAGATGATATTCTCACAGACTTGGACCTAAAACAGAATTTAATATACTTAAAGTATATAATTGGCTGATAATACACAGCTCTGCTATAGTCACTTGCACTAGATGGCCACAAATCAATTAGTAACATGTTGGTGTGCATAGAGAGCATACATGTGTTGTAATTGAACTTTCTGCAACTAAATAAAAATAAGAAAGAGGCTATCAGGTTTAGTTCTGATTTATTTTCTTATTTTATTTTTACTGACTTATTTTTACCCCTCTGAGAAGGTCCTTTAAATATAAAGCTTATGCTTCTCTTTTAGATTGGTTATGTATATAATTGTTTTACATTTCAATCTTACACCCTAAATGATTTGACTTGTGCAACGATTTCTTTTACTGGTAATTTTTTTGTTTTGTTTAATTCTTGACTAATGT
Organism: Scardinius erythrophthalmus; assembly: GCF_964197995.2. Classification (NCBI taxonomy): domain Eukaryota; kingdom Metazoa; phylum Chordata; class Actinopteri; order Cypriniformes; family Leuciscidae; genus Scardinius; species Scardinius erythrophthalmus. The sequence goes on along the minus strand of NC_138229.1, from coordinate 43,232,725 downwards.
TTTGTTTAATGCTTCAATAAACTTCTTAAAACAAAATGAGCTAACCTATACTACCTGCGCTATTGACTGTTGTCTCTGGCTGGGAACATAGTGATTCTCTTAATCGTATTTAACGAGAGTGGCACACACCTACAGACACACCTGTCAAGCCCTTAATCATTTTGTGATTTCATTTCATACAGTTAATAGTTGCACTTCTGGAAAGAGCCTACACATGAACAAACTTGCCTCTACTATAAACGTAATGACTGAAAGAAGCTTCACATACTGTACACACTTGAAACGTAAGAAAAGAGCACCGCCCAAGCCTCACATACAATTCCTAACACACTAAACTGACATGCACAGCACAATTATTTAGACTGACACACAGAGAGCAAAACCTCTTCTAAAGTCTCCAAAGTCTAAACACATTTTCTGCATTCAAAATGGCACTTTTTAAATGCACTGAACTCGGTTCTCTGCATAAGACACAACAATCTGACATAAAGTCACATGATTGCCATTTCAAAACACTGCCATTCAAAATGACACAACATGAGCTGATTGGCCAACACATGTGTCACCTGACCAAACACCCCAATGCTTAATCATTAACACTTCAATCTTTTTCAGTTTACTGTTTTTTTGTGAGCATATTTTTGTTCAGTCCAGTGTAAATATTTCTGCTGTGCAAATGTTGCACTAACTTGTTTGGTGAAATAATAAAAAATAAATGTTTCAACAGCATGTGTGTGTATCTGCAAATATTTCTGTGCATGTGAACACTCTGAAGATTTTTCTATAATTTGAACTATTTTAGTATTATGGCTAAGCATACTAAAGATGAGAGTGCTCTTCATTATGCCCAACAGTGTGTAGTTGGTTAGACAAAAATCTGGTAATATGAATGAAGTGTGCGCCATTTCATGCAAAAGTTTGATTTTGATAATGCTATGTGTAGTTTTGGTTGCAGTGCTTCATTTAGCAGGATATATTATTTTACAGTTTGGGTGTGTGGTTTTGGGAATTGTGTTAAGTTTTTTGATAAAACCAGCCTAGTTTGCAAAATTGTGTGTTAGCAGTTGGAAAAAACTGTAAGTATATCACAGCTTGGCTATACTTTCAAAGTTTGTGGATAAAAAAACAACACTCTCTTTGAGTATGTGTATTTGTATGTGTGAACTGGAACTAAAACCTGGAAAACACAGTGTCTGTTTTAGTTTAGCTGCCTTTACTTTGAAATATTAAATATTTTTTTTTTTTATTATGTTGTTTTCTCAAGCAAAATCATTATGTGCACACATGTAATGCACTTATAATGCACAAGTGACAGTCCTTGCACAGCTTTTTATGATTGTGACAGCCAAAAGAAAACTGATTGCATATAGGCCTATTGTTACTTCCGAGTATGCATTGAGAATTGGGGTTTACCATTACTGGAGCATGGCTGGTAAGACAGGATGAACCACAGTTGTGCAACATTATTCTAAGACGAAGAATTGAACAGCTCCATGACCTTCTGCAGCGACTTCAAACCTTTGCACGGTCCCTTTATCTGAATGTCAAGACTACGAGGACCTCACGGTTCCCTGAGCTCAGCATTCCCCGGGACTTAATGTTCAAGGCTGTTGAGATTTGGAATCCAGTTCTTTTGTCTCACTGCAATGTGGCACAACCACTGAGAAGGGGCTTTTGCACCGGGTAGTTCTGGGAACGTAGTCCAGGGTGGTTCCACGAGAATGGTTCCCTTAGAAACATTTTCCTGGTTGCATTCACACCGCCAGTAGGAACTCTGAAGTGACGTAAGACACACTTGTTGTTGTGACTTTTATTTTGACGGCGCTGAGAACGCCTGAGCTCACAGTCCTGTCTAATACCTTATTACAGTGGTCAACATTTAAAGTGGATCAAAAATGTTCATCTAAGACAAGAACGGGTATTGTTAAAACTCATTTTCTCCTCCAAATTCAAAATCGTCCGACATCGTTGTTTTACCTTTTTTTTTTTGTAAATGGTGTATGATTTAGCCTTTTCATGTTGGCTTTGTAAACACTAGGTCTGTACTTACGCCTACGTCATGCGTGACCTTTCAACGTGATTCCGTAATGTGTGGCGCATGGCAGAGCTAGTGCAAGACCAGCATTTGTGGTTGAAAAGTATATGGGCCCTATCTTGCACCCAGCGCAATTGACTTTGTACACGACGCATGTATCATTCCTATTTTGCACCCGACGCACAGCGGACTTTTCCCTCCACAGACGCACGTCGGTAAATTAGGGAATGAACTTGCGCTCCCGGGGGCGGTTCAGCGAAAAGAGGAGGCGTGTTCTGGCGTAAACGTTCCCTGGTGCTACTTTGCAGTTTCAGAAAACAATTCTGCCAAATCCGCGTTCAGATGCTATTTTAAGGGCGCATGCTTGGCCATAATGTAGCGTGTGCACAACACTCATACACTTTGCTTCTCTCATCTACACACAGACGTAGCAGTTGACATTTTTGCAAATCATACATAATTACAAGGAAAAATATTAACACACGAGGGAAATCATTGTGGTGTCCATGAAGATGTGAAAAAATAGGCATAAATCTAAGCTAATTTGGGTGGGTGTCATCCCCATACAATGTCACTTCTCTGTGTTTTACGGCCCCGACGAGAACGTCTGTCTCCTCGGCTGTGAACCGCTCCTGGTGTGCGCCGTTATAATAGCAATCCGCCATGGAACAAGCTCGCCTGCTCTTAAAGGGAATGTGAGATGTCGCTCTGATTGGTTTATTTCACGTTACGCCCAAACCACACCTATGAGTAATGAAGCGACTTCAGACCAACACATTTTAGATTTGCGTCGGGCGCAAGAGTCATTTATCCCGCCGGTATAATAGCAAGAGCGCCCGAGATCCGCCCAGAAAGATACTTGCGTTTCGCGTTTGATACTTGCGTTTCAGATCGTTAAAATAGGGCCCTATAAATGTTATTTTTTTTAATAAAATGTCCACTGGTTTGTCTAGATAAGACTCTTATTCCTCGGCTGGATCGTGTCGAGACTTTGAAGCTGCACTGAAACTGACATCTGGACCTTCAACCCGTTGGACCCCATTGAAGTCACTATCTTCAATATCTTGAAAGAAGAGGGGGAGAGTAAATTATCAGGGAATTTTAATTCTGAAGTGAACTAATACTTTAATTGAGCAACCTTATTGTAAGGGTTTGGAGTTTTGCTTGTAGGTTAAAGATGTTTTGATTTTTCAACCTTGTTATTGAGCTCACGGATCATGTTCTTCAAGGTCTGATTAAACTGTTCAGCTAGCCCATCAGTCTGTGGATGGGAAACACTGGTATGAATCGATTTAGTCCCCAATAAATAACAAGATATCATGTTTTATGTGTGAATCACTTCCTAAACACAGACAGTGCAATCTCTGGATGGAATAGTTGACATATAAATAAAAAAAGGAAAAGATGTGTCTTGGATGTCTTGGGGGGGGGGGGGGGGTCTTCATTTGGGTGTATTGTCATATTTATTTTCATATAAAAGCAACAGGATTTAGGGTACGTTTAGATGACAACGATATGCTTAAAATGTTTTTTTCCGTGTACAAGTTTTCAGTGTACAGGCGACAGCAATATCAAAACGGTCCCCATTCACACGGATCTGCGAAAACGACTAAAAACGCTGTTTTTTGTTGCCAGGCCATTCAATGGCGATGAAACACTATATAGACTGAACACGTAATATGCATGTGCATCAAGTCATCGTCTTCAGAGATTTGCGTTTTTGTCAATTACACTTGCACTTTGAAACCCGTTTTCAAAAGTCTGGGTTTTTCACCTAACTACAGCTACAACTAGTTGACATGTAGTTGTCGTGTAAATGAACGGCCAAAACGTATAAAATGTTTTACGTATTTAGTCTTTCTGTGTTGTGTAAACAGCCTCTTATAAATTATATTATAGATAGATATATTATATCCAGCATACAAAGCACACAATATTTGTTTTTGATCCCACACGGTAGCCGGTTGATCCACTACCAGAAGTGAGCACCATCCATTCTGAGTGCACTTATTTCACTTCTCACATGACTTATCGAGATTATCTCCAATGATATTATCGTCTACATTCAAGGCGAGGTATTTGGCATGTCAAGAGCCTAATGCAATGAAAAGTGTAGTGTTAACCCCTTAAGTCACAGACTAACCGGCAAGGGTTAACATGATTTCAGTCAACCGCTAACTTTCATCGTTTTGCATAGCCTACTTCAACCACACAATCTTTATCAATCTTAGATATTTCAGTGATATTTCTATAGGTAATAGGGACGTTTTATGAATGTTATGCAAAAAGAAAGTCACTTAGACCATCTTTAATTTCGACTGTTTTAAAATTGTTTTGCTGGGCCTGAATTAACCCTTTAGATCTGCGTTATCCTGACACACGCTTATACAGTAACTACTCGACAGAACACAACTTTCATATATTACGAGGGATGGGTCATAAAGGTGAGCCAACGCCTCTCTCTTACTTTCCCACTGCTTCTCTAGTGCGATACAGGTGTGGCTGCTCAAATACCCCCATGACTACAGCTGCTCTGTCGCCACTTGTTGTGTTTTCTTTCAATGCGTAAAGCTTTTCATGACAACACATTACTCACACTGTCTTCTGACACACCCTTGGCAGTGAATTCTGCTTGCCTAAACTCCCTGGCAAGGCAAGCATTTTAGTTGGGTTTTGATTAGATTACATTTTTTATTTCTCTAGAGACAGACCACTGAAGGAGGAATGCGATTTATTTGCAAGCAAGTGTGACTGTGTATCTAAGCGGAACTTGAAAAGGTCAAAGTACAGAATACATCTAGGCACCATGCCAATGAAACATTTGGATAAACCATTCAGTGATTGACAGCAAAACTTCCCAGCAGCTGATAACTCATCCGATACCTCAGAAGATGACATGCAAATAATGATTTCATCAACCACAGTACCAAAGACTGGCCCATTTTCACCTCTTCAATAGTGGATATCGCAATCACAATAGACAAAAGCTGAGGAAAATTCATTTATGACCCATCGACTTTTGGGTTCCTGCCATCAAAAAGCAAACAATTCCTGAAACAGCACATGGTCAAGCTAACACAAAACATCAAGCCATTATTTAACTAACAGATATTTTAATAAATCAGTATTATGAAAGTAGAGAACACTTTCTTTCGATGGTCTACATTAGACATTCTACTAACTACAAGAAACTTTGGAACTACATGTCAACTTATTCTACTAACCCTAACAGTCTACTAATACTCTACTGAGAGTTAGTTGACATGTAGTTGTAAATTAAGGAGTTAGCTGACATGTAGTTGTATATTAATGAGTTAGCTGACATGTAGTTGCACATTAATGAGTTAGTTGACATGTAGTTGCATATTAATGAGTTAGTTGACATGTAGTTGTATATTAATGAGTTAGTTTACATGTAGTTGCATATTAATGAGTTAGTTGACATGTAGTTGTATATTAATGAGTTAGTTTACATGTAGTTGCATATTAATGAGTTAGTTGACATGTAGTTGTAAATTAATGAGTTAGTTTACATGTAGTTGCAAATTAATGAGAGTTGACATGCAGTTGCAAATTGATGAGAGTTGACATGTAGTTGCATATTAATGAGTTAGTTGACATGCAGTTGCATATTAATGAGAGTTGACATGCAGTTGCATATTAATGAGTTAGTTGACATGCAGTTGCATATTAATAAGAGTTAGTTGACGTGCAGTTACAAATTAATTATAGCTGACATGTAGTTGCAAATTAATGTGAGGTAGTTTATATGTAGTTGCAAACTAATGAGAGTTGACATGCAGTTGCATATTAATGAGTTAGTTGACATGCAGTTGCAAATTAATGAGTTAGTTACATGTAGTTGCAAATTAATTAGAGTTGGCATGTAGTTGCATATTAATGAGTTAGTTGATATGTAGTTGCAAACTAATGAGTTAGTTGACATGCAGTTGCAAATTAATGAGTTAGTTTACATGCAGTTGCAAATTAATGAGAATTAATTAATATGCAGTAGCAAATTAATGAGTTAGTTTACATGCAGTTACAAATTAATTATAGCTGACATGTAGTTGCAAATTAATGAGAGGTAGTTGATATGTAGTTGCAAACTAATGAGAGTTGACATGTAGTTGCATATTAATGAGTTAGTTGACATGTAGTGGCATATTAATGAGTTAGTTTACATGCAGTTGCAAATTAATGAGTTAAATGAAATGTAGTTGCATATTAATGAGTTAGTTGACATGAAGTTGCATATTAATGAGTTAGTTGACATGTAGTTGTAAATTAATGAGTTAGTTTACATGTAGTTGCAAATTAATGAGAGTTGACATGCAGTTGCAAATTGATGAGAGTTGACATGTAGTTGCATATTAATGAGTTAGTTGACATTCAGTTGCATATTAATGAGAGTTGACATGCAGTTGCATATTAATGAGTTAGTTGACATGCAGTTGCATATTACTAAGAGTTAGTTGACGTGCAGTTACAAATTAATTATAGCTGACATGTAGTTGCAAATTAATGTGAGGTAGTTTATATGTAGTTGCAAACTAATGAGAGTTGACATGCAGTTGCATATTAATGAGTTAGTTGACATGCAGTTGCAAATTAATGAGTTAGTTGACATGTAGTTGCATATTAATGAGTTAGTTGACATGTAGTTGCATATTAATGAGTTAGTTGATATGTAGTTGCAAACTAATGAGAGTTGACATGCAGTTGCAAATTAATGAGAGGTAGTTGATATGTAGTTGCAAACTAATGAGAGTTGACATGTAGTTGCATATTAATGAGTTAGTTGACATGTAGTGGCATATTAATGAGTTAGTTGACATGTAGTTGTATATTAATGAGTTAGTTTACATGTAGTTGCAAATTAATGAGAGTTGACATGCAGTTGCAAATTGATGAGAGTTGACATGCAGTTGCATATTAATGAGAGTTGACATGCAGTTGCATATTAATGAGAGTTGACATGCAGTTGCATATTAATGAGTTAGTTGACATGCAGTTGCATATTAATAAGAGTTAGTTGACATGCAGTTACAAATTAATTATAGCTGACATGTAGTTGCAAATTATGTGAGGTAGTTAATATGTAGTTGCAAACTAATGAGAGTTGACATGCAGTTGCATATTAATGAGTTAGTTGACATGCAGTTGCAAATTAATGAGAGGTAGTAGATATGTATGTAGTTGCAAACTAATGAGAGTTGACATGTAGTTGCATATTAATGAGTTAGTTGACATGTAGTTGCATATTAATGAGTTAGTTGACATGTAGTTGCAAATGAATGAGTTGACATGCAGTTGCATATTAATGAGTTAGTTTACATGTAGTTGTATATTAATGAGTTAGTTGACATGTAGTTGTATATTAATGAGTTAGTTGACATGTAGTTGCAAATTAATGAGAGTTGACATGCAGTTGCAAATGAATGAGTTAGTTGACATGTAGTTGCAAATTAATTAGAGTTGACATGTAGTTGCTTATTAATGAGTTAGTTGATATGTAGTTGCAAACTAATGAGTTAGTTGACATGCAGTTGCAAATTAATGAGTTAGTTTACATGCAGTTGCAAATTAAAGAGAATTAATTAATATGCAGTAACAAATTAATGAGAGTTAATTTACATGCAGTTACAAATTAATTATAGCTGACATGTAGTTGCAAATTAATGAGAGGTAGTTGATATGTAGTTGCAAACTAATGAGAGTTGACATGCAGTTGCATATTAATGAGTTAGTTGACATGCAGTTGCAAATGAATGAGAGGTAGTTGATATGTAGTTGCAAACAAAAGAGTTGACATGTAGTTGCATATTAATGAGTTAGTTGACATGTAGTTGCATATTAATGAGTTAGTTGACATGCAGTTGCAAATTAATGAGAGGTAGTTGATATGTAGTTGCAAACTAATGAGAGTTGACATGTAGTTGCATATTAATGAGTTAGTTGACATGTAGTGGCATATTAATGAGTTAGTTTACATGCAGTTGCAAATTAATGAGTTAGTTGACATGTAGTTGCAAATTAATTAGAGTTGACATGTAGTTGCATATTAATGAGTTAGTTGACATGCAGTTGCAAATTAATGAGTTAGTTTACATGCAGTTGCAAATTAATGAGAATTAATTAATATGCAGTAGCAAATTAATGAGAGTTAGTTTACATGCAGTTGCAAATGAAGGAGTTAGTTGACGTAGTTGCATATTAATGAGAGTTAGTTGCAAATTAATGAGAATTAATTAACATGTAGTTGCAAATTAATGAGTTAGTTGCAAATGAATGAGTATTAATTAACATGTAGTTGCAAATTAATGTGATTTAGGTGACATGTAGTTGCAAAGTTACTTATAGTTAGAAGAATGTCTAAATTGGACTATCGAAATAAAAAGTAACCTAAAAGTATAATATTATATTTCCTACCCAACCTGCAAAACCCCTGGGAACAAAAACCAGTCTCTGCTGTGATAGCTTTTGTCTTAATGCTAAGGTGGTTTTATTGTGTTAATCTGGTTACCAAGAAAACAACAACATACAAACCACAAGCATTTCATTTGGATGTTTAAATCAAAACCTTATCATTACCGAGACGTAACATTTGTAAGAACCTGCCTGTGTGATTCACAGCAACAGCCTCCTCTATACAGTATTTGTATTTTTAATCGGAGACTGTTGAGAAAACTGTAAAATAAGTCAATAAATAAGCACAATAAGTGTCTGCTCTATATCACATGAGTGCGTTTATGACTCACGGCTAGGATCGAAGGTTGAGGACTTTAATGAAAGGGTGTGTCCAGCATCTCTTTCTGGCATCTGAGGTGAACATTCACACACTGACCGCAAACATGACAAAAGCCAAGGCTGACATCAATGCGAAAAACATGGAGGAACTGAACTGCCCCAGTCTGCCCTAGAGGAATTAATAAAATACAACAAACTAGCAATGCACATTTGGGACACTTTGACAACCCAGATCAAAAATCAAAAGAGAGGCAATGCTGCAATGAATTTAGCATAATACTGAATGTGAATACAAGTAAAAACATGTTCTCCAAGCAAACCATAAGCACATGTTAATAAGAGTCCCAACCACTGCCTTTCAGTCCACATTTCAGTGTTCAATTCAACTTAAACTGGAAACATAAATACATGATAAACTACTAAGAAAATAAAAAAATAAAAAAATAAATTAATCCTGTAACACTATAACCACTACTCTACTGTCACCACTAGATGGCAGGCTTATTTAAATTATGCTAATCCACAAATATTAGAACAGTTTCGGTTTAAAACACACAGTAAAATGATCACTGTAAAACTGCTTTGAAACCATATTGTTAAAACTGCTATATAAATGAAGGTGACTTGACTATATATATATATATATGTGTATATGTGTGTGTGTGTGTGTGTGTGTGTGTGTGTGTGTGTGTGTGTGTGTGTGTGTGTGTGTGTGTGTGTGTGTGTGTGTGTGTGTATTACACAAAACAAATTACTTTAATGCATAAGCCTGCCTGTGTAAAAAAGGAGCAATTTTATGGAATTACATTTTTATGTTAAGTGCAGCTTGTTTAACACTAGACTCGGCCGCTCAGACTTCTGTATTGACATTTAAATAGTCTTGCAACCAGTTTGGCCAGTAGAGAGCAGCAATTACTGCATAATGAAACCAGCAGTATCACCCTCGCACTAAAAGATTTGATTAAATTATTAGGCTATTATTAAAGAGCATTAATTGCTTGGTTCTTTAACATGTAATGTTTCCTCTAAAAGAACAAGTAGGCCTAGCTATTACAGGCTATATCAGAACCCGCTGAGCAGAAGTTGAGCACACACACACACACACACACACACACACACACACACACACACACACACACAGTTTTAATGAATGCCAGCAGTGAGTGCGTGTTGACGGGGGTGTTGATCAGAGATCCGCCATCGCTCGGTCCGGATCATCACCGGAGAGCGCGAGGGAACGCGACGGAACGCGTTAAAACACTCGCGTCAGAAGACAGATTCCTGAGCGCGTGAGTGGATCATGACGCGTGTCTCAGTGTAATATCACGCGCAGCGGGTCTGTGTGTGTGTGTATGGACAGGTGTGTTACCTGTGGCTGTGAGTGAGTGAATGCTGGAAATGGACGCGGAATTGAATCGCTGTCTTTGAAGAACACTGTTGTTGTTTTTCTTCTCGACTACAGGAACGCGTTTGGAGACCGAGAGTGGGCCGAGCCGGTGACTTTACTCTATTGATTGATCGCGAACAGTCCGTGACGCTTGTGAACGGGTGAAGACACGCAAACCACTCCCTGAGCACCGCACGCGAAGCTCTCCGTGCGTTTGATCGGTGTGAACGCCGGGAGTGTGTGTGTTTGCCGCAGTATGTGTGAGACGGTGATGGCCGTGTCTCATCAGCTGGACATCGAGCCTCATCCACCGGAGAACGGCTTCGTCACCCCCGAAACCAGCAACACGCCCGGCTTACTCACGCAGATCGACGCCCGCGTCCTGCCTAGCGTGGGCGGCTTCGGGAAGTATCAGAAACAGCTGATCGTTTTAACATGTATCCCGGCCATTTTCATTGGCTTCAGCCAGTTTTCGGACAATTTTCTCCTGGCTCAGCCTCAGCCGTTCGGGTGCGCGCGACTGCAGCCCAACAACAACGCGCTCGGGACTGTCGCGCCGCGCGAGATGCTCTCCGGCGGCGGCGTCAGTAATGATAGCAGCGGCACCGAGGCGCCGTGCATCTGTGTGCCGTCGGGGAATGACCTGGAAAATGGACTAGAGAGAAATGTGGTGACCAAGGTAAGAGTGCGCGTGTGAAAACAGGAGTAAAACAGCGACATTCATGCAGTTCCAGGTCTGGCAGGCAGTTTCAAATGTAGAAAACATAGCTTTAATGTGCAATTTTCATGATAAGAGGACCCACTTGAGGGCATGTGTAAAGGTGGGTTTGTTTACAAAGCGTGCAATACAGCTCTCTGTACACACACACACACACACACACACACACACATAGGGGAAGAATGGCATTGCTGACAGAGATGAATATGAGTAATCTGCATGAACAGCCGTCACGGGGTGTCATGTCACTGGGTTCCCTCATGCTGACCAGTGACATAACCACCAAATAAATCAACAGCACCCTTTTAACCACTGCTGTCCTGCCCTTCGGCCTCCATTAGCCGGTCAGGGTGTGTTGTGCAATGAGGAATATGGGTCAACAAACACTAAGGATTACACAGTAGCCTTCTGAGATAAGAAAAAGCCACCATGGGCTTTAAGTTTATCATATTAGTGTCACATTATGTCCTTCCCCAGATAATCTTCATCTTTTTTTTGAAGATTCTCTGCCTTGGATGCTCATATTACGATGGCAGATTAAGTGTGAGTAGCTCTGGGGACACAGACATTTTAGATTAGTTGTGTCCGTATCAAAAACTATGAAAGTTGTTTTCTCAAATGTGAGTATGTAGGTAAGCCGTACACATGGCCTGCCATGCTCGTGAATCAGCAAACTTGTACAAAAGCATCAGTTTACCAATGGCCTGTTGGCATGCCTGTCAAAAGTGAGCCATTGTTTATACTCTGAAACTATGATCCATATGTTCAGTGACGGCTGCTTGAACACATGCTGTGATGTGAATTCAGCTTTTGGTTTCTTTAACCTGACCTCTGAAATTGAGTTGGTCAGTCTTTTTTTGGTTCGTGTCATCTAAAGATGATTTGGCATGAGATGTTAACTTGAGTTGATATTTTATTAGCTCACTTGATAAACTCAAAACTATAAAGTGTAGTTGCTCTCTTAGGGGCTTCAGGGACAGGGTTGCATGTTCAAGTCCAGTAGCCTTTGGAAAGAAATGCTGTCTGATTGGGTCTAATTTTATCAGGTCTGTCTGTCAAAGCATGTGCAATAGATATGGAAAGATGTGCAGGCCATTTAAACCTTTTTAAACATGCGAGGTTCCTTACATGAAGCACATCAAACATGGCAAACAGAAGCTCAAACATGCGTGACGCATGAGAAAAACATCATTGGTTCCTGCATGTCAAGAAAGTTTGAGCTTGTGTTTACTGTATTTGATGTGCTTTATGAATGTGCGTTTATCGATGTTCATATATGAATAAACTGATGGTTAGGCTATATAAACTGATCGATCTAGTGCTAGGCAACGATTAATCGCATCCAAAATAAAAGTTTGTGTTTACATAATAAATGCGTGTGTACTGTGTATATTATTTTATATAAATGCACAAACATGGATGAGTATATTTAAGATTTTTTTTATTTATATATAAAATATTTATATATATAATATAAATTATGTTTATATTTATATATAGTGTATACATGCAAATATTTCTTAAATATATACATGCATATGTGTGTATTTATATATACAAAATATATACACAGTACACACACATATATTATGTAAACACAAACTTTTATTTTGGATGCGATTAATCACGATTAATCGTTGCCCAGCTCTAGACTGATTCAGAAGACTTGGATTAATGTGGATTACTTTATCATAATGGTCTTTATTTACTTTTTAAAGCTATTGATTATCACCTAGACTTTGAATGGATAGACAAAAAATGATGAGAGGATATTAAAAATATCATTATTCAATGAAAGTCTTAAAACAGCATGAGGGAGAGTAAACGATGACAGTATTTGTACTGTTGGGTGCCAGGAATGTTCCCACATCCATAGTTTAACTGATTTAGTGCATGAATGTGTGTGTAGTGTTTGTCAGGCCAGCGTCCTCATCCTCCACAGCCGGTTCTCTGTGTTCAGGGATGGACTGGTTTCAGGTTGGACACACTGACGGTATTGGCTGGAAAGGGCATCTGTGAACTCCTGAAGTGACCCCATGCCGAGGCCTGTTGCATGAAGCTAGTTGAACAAACTCTGAGTTTCACAGTAGGGTTAGAGTTGACAAAACCATAATCCAACCGGGTTTAGATCAGATTAAACATGCTCTCAAAGCTCGGTGTAGACGCTCTCAGGTTTGATCCAGAGGTTGTGATTAACTCTGAAGTGCGTGCAGCTGAAAGCGTGACATCATCAGTGACCAGCCAATCACAGGGAACATGGAGAGCGTCGGCTTGATTCACTTCTCTTCTCAAAATTAGAGATCATTATGAAACATATCATGTAATTAAACGCATTTACAAGGCAGGAATACACACCGCTGCTGCAGTGAGAGTTTGAGGAGCAGCCAAAAGACAATATCTGACTACATCAATGCATGATGTGAATCAAAGTAATAGGCCTTATCATTTATATAGTTTCACAAAGAGCTTAATATGTCTAAAAGCTTATATTAAAGCTTTTATTTATGTTTATATTAATTTAAAAGCAAAGGTTAAGATTAGTTTAATTATGTATGTTAAATTAATAATACATGATTACAATTCATATAATATTTAGGGCTGTGTTGAAAAAATCGATTCACCGATTCTGAATCGATTTTCATATTAATTTCTAAAGATCGATCCGTAACTCAGAGGATCGATTTTCCCCGTGAACTTTAACTTGCCGCGTCATTGAATTCACGCATGCGCGCGAGGTGGAAGGACATTAAAACAACGTCAGTAACGTTAAGCAAGCGGTTGCTTTGAAAACTCCAGAAACGCTCAAAGCTGCGATCTGGCACCATTTCGGGTTCAGAAGCAATGCAGAGAACGAGCTTGACAAAAGCAAAGGTTTTCTAAAGGTTTTGTAAGTTCAAATTTATTTACATTCTGTGTAGAGATGCGCGGTTGGCGGTTACAGCCGCGGACTCCGTGGATAAACCGTGGATCGGGCGGATGACGTGACGAAAAATTATATTTTAATTAAATTCGGACGGGTGGCGGGCGGTTAACCAATCAAATAAAAAATATATGCATACATTAAGTGGATGGCGGGCGGGTGCGGTTTTGAAAATTGGTCAAAAACGTTGGTGCGGACGGATGAGTTTTGTTTTGTGATGCGGTTGAAATAATAGCCCATCTGCGCATCTCTACTGTGTAATGTTGTCTGTTTACTGTGAAGCCAGTAACCAACAATCTGTTTACATTTGCACTGGCTTAGAACAAATGTGTTCTAAATGTTGATAATTAAAATAAAAAAAATAAAGGTGCATTTGCATCTGAACTGTAGCAGCTTTTTGGAAAATTCTTAATGTCATTTTTAATAATACATCAGGTTCGCGTCTAAATAATCGGTCTACTGCTGCTGATATACCTCTGCGTCCTCGGTCGTCTACACTAGTGCAAGTTTGTGAAAGCAGTTGTATCAACACTCTGGAAGGGGGATTGTTCTTTACAACCACCAATACTCCATTAATTTGCAGTTGAATGTCTATAATAATAGTATCAATATGTTGCATAACTACAGTCCTGTAATTCAGGTAACAGCAGGAAAAAATGCTTTTTTCAAAAACCATTATCTAAATCTCGAAGATCGGATCGGATCAGATCGGATCGAATCGGATCGAATCGAATAATGATAATCGATTCAAGATCTTGAGAATCGGAATCGAATCGATTCTTGAAATTTGAATCGAAACCCAGCCCTAATAATATTAATATAATAAATAATTAGCAGCAAAAGATGGGCAATGTTCTGTCTACAGTTGATCCACTCTAAGCTGCTGTGATTGGAGCGAGAGACACAGGGGGCGGGGCTTTATTACATCAGACATATGTCACTTTACTCACAGCTGATTGGTCCAGCTTGGGTGTGCGGATAACCGGTTCCGGAGCAGGTTAGCCGTGTAGCGTAAGTTACCATGGTAATTAAACCTGCTAAAAACCAATCCACCTTCTTGAGCCTGAAAAACCAGAGTTTGCTCAAACTAATCTCAAACATATCTAGGTATCTGCTGAAACCAGCTTCATGCAACAGGCATCGGGCGTTGTGTTTGACAGTCAGCTGAGAGATCTGAGACGATGACCCCTGTTCTGCAAAACCTGTTCAGCACCTCGTCAGGCGCTGTAATGAGTGTATAATGTAGAGGCTGAACTTCTGCCTTCTTCCTAACATCATCATCATCTTCTTCCAACTCTCGGGGAAACAGTAACACTTGGTTTCTGCTCAAGCCAGTGGCAGGATCTGTTCTGCTTTTCTCCATCTTCATCTGGCTTTAGTGTGTAGTGTTGCTGTTTGAGAGTGAAAAAGCTCCAGTTCTTCTATATCAGTGTCAGTGTTTCTGAACTCCTGAAACGCCTCCATTGTTGTCTTGAGTTTCTTCCGGGAACAAACACGTCACAATATTCCTCATTATAATAATTCATACGCAGAATAAAGGGGCGGGGCCTGGTTGAGTTAGTTAGTAGTGTGTTAAACTGGCGGTTATGGTAAGGGGCGGGACATTTCCCAAACACACTCGAAGCGCTCGACCAATCACAACACACTGCTCCAGCCGACCAATCAGAGCACAGTGTGCTTTTCAGAAGGAGGGGCTTCATAGAGACAGGAAGTAAACAGAGCGTTACTGACAGACTGAGAAGAGAGGAGCCGCAACAATGGAGAATATGAGGAGAATAATCAACATTCAAGCAGGAAAACCTGCTCTAGAAGAACACGAAAACAGGATTTTTAGAAGGGCACAATAGATTTACTTATTTAAATCTTTATGGATCTCATTTTCTGCTTTTAAAGATAAAACAAGTAGCATAGACACTGGGTTTGTTTCTCATTTACTATAATCTAATGTAATCTTGTACAAAGCGCCTGTCTTCAGTATATCTGGGCCGTTTTCTGTATTAATAGACACTTGCTGCTCCGTACAAAGTCCGAGCCGGAGAACGCCACGGATTCTTTCCATGATGACAAAGCTGGCATTTATGCCAGAAGAGCTTTTTTTTAGCAATTATTTAGTACATATTCAGTCCCCTCTCCTCCACTGACCAGATCGTAAGTCTTGTGACGTAAATAAACCTGTGCATATTCGCATGACATAAAACATATATAAGCATATATACATGAATCCGATTGAGAAAATAGTCTGATTCAAGCGTTTACATGCTTTCATGTGTTTTCATGTTTTGTAGTATTTCTCCGCTTTAGCTCTAATCCAACATACGCTTTTCATGTCTAATGGGATAGAAACTGGCAAAAACATTAATGTATGATGGCAGTTGGTATCTTTTGTTGAGTGTTTGTCTTTTTGAAGCTCACTTTTCTGACGGTGAACGCAGACACCATGTTTTGCATAAGTGATGCAATAGCTTCGGTTATTTCCTTGAGCATTTGAGCTCCTCTCATAAGGATGACGCTCTCAAATACCCGAATGATCAATATTTGTTCAGTTGAGTCAGGTTGGCTTCGAGGTGTGCTTGTGTCTGTTGCTTTGAGGGACTTGGTCGACTCTCATGCATTGGTCATAAAGGTTTTTATGGCGCTGTCTGAAATATTGGTACAGATTTGTTGCAGTGCACACACACAGTTTCGTTGTAATAATCATTTGACAGGTCTTGGAAATGTCTTGCCCATAGTGTTCCAAACTGCTGATGGACAGTTTCTTTTTGACATGAAGTCATATTCATAAGTGTCCTCCCGTTTGCCTGGCTAATTTAGTTCTTCAAACGAATTTGCGGATTTGATTAAAATATCTGGATTAAGTTGCCTGAGGTTACTGTGCTTTCTTGTGTTCATTGGAAAGGTCGGATATATCGATACTCGAAACCACAATCAACAACGCAGCGATTGGCTGGCGGCAAGACAGCAACGTAATGACATCATATTCAAAAATAGAACATCACACACTGACGAAAATCGTGAATTTCTGGACCAAAATGATGAAAGGTATAATAGATTAATTAAATGTACTGTTTGTTACATGATTCCCAATAATTTCCATTATTTCACGATTTCTAGTATTTGTACATTTCTGTGTTGTAATAATTAGCAGTTCGTTTAGCGTAATTCAGTTCAGTATTTCAGCCACCTCTACCAAAGCTCACCAAGAGAAACCTTTACAGTGTGTGCAGAAATACATGAAGACTTTAAATAGTTTTATTGACTGACGAATGCTGTGCTACAATGGATGGTGTAGATCAGGGTTCACCAATCTCGGTCCTGGAGGGCCGCTGTCCTGCAGAGTTTAGCTCCAACCCCAATTAAACACACCTGAACCAGCTAATCAAGGTCTCACTAGGCATACTAGAAACTTTCAAACAGGTGTGCAGGTGTGTTGGAGCTGGTTGGAGCTAAACTCTGCAGGACAGCGGCCCTCCAGGACCGAGATTGGTGAACCCTGGTGTAGATGATGGGTTTCTGGATGGTTGGTGGATGTCCAACATTTGGGCTGGGATATTGAGAAATGACTTCTGCAAGATATGTGGACTTTAACTGACCACTTTCTGCTATGGTATAAAAGGAAATAAAAGGATTCTCATTCAGGACAATGCACTATCCAATGCTGCAAAAAAACACCACAGCAATAAAACTGTT